>NC_061064.1:6018471-6299763 GCF_021917145.1 Hypomesus transpacificus | reverse complement strand
CAAGATGATGAATGAGATCTCATTCAGGGGGCAGAGGAGGCCTTTTCAGAAGGGGGGGGGGGGGGGGGGGGGCAATTAATTTGCTAATCCGTCAATCTAATTGAGTCGAACCTCACAAAAGCGAGATAGGAATCGAGGGGCTGGCATTCAGAGGGCCGTGTTCCTCAAGGTGGGAGTGCTTCTCTTGAGAACCGGGGCGGCCGTGTGGGCCCCTCTGGCCCTGAGGGCCCGGACCAGGCCGAGGTGAAGGAGTTCAGGCCAAGGCCCTGCTTCACACAGGCAAGACTAATCCCTTTAAACCCACTGAATTCAAACCACACTTCAACTGATTAACCCGAACCTCTAATCCCGCATATATTAGCTCAACGAACTCGCTCACACACACCGTTTGAATGCGTGTGCGCACGCACGCACGCACGCACACACGTGAGACAGCAGACAACGACTCATTCAGGGGTGGCAAGGTTTTCGCTGCGAATTTCTAAAATACACAAAGTTCAGTTCTTACAAAGCAGCTGTTGCCAGCTATCAAAGGTCAGAGAATTCCTGCCTCCGGAGCGTTTCAATAGAAAGTCGGCTGTGCCTCGGGTGCGCGAGGCACAGCCGACCACAGAGGTATGTTGGTGCTTGTCTGCTTCACAGGGCATGGATTTTAAGACACTCTTCCCTGAGTAGGAGGAGAGAGGGGGGGGGTGGTAGGGAGGTTGCCAAAAAGATTAACCCAGCTTCCTTTTATAGCCCCTGACAAGAGGTTAAATCACACATTACAGCGCCTCGACTGCCTCGCGGTAATTAGATCAGGAATATTACCCTCTTTTTTTTCTCTCTTCTTCTTCCCCCTTCCCTCCCCCCCTCCCCCCCCTCCCCCCCTCCTCCAGAGCTCAGCACTTGATCAAAGCTTAATGATGGTGTCTGTCAGGGGCGTTCTGGGCCCGACAGTCTCCCAGTACGACCGGGCCTGTCAGGCCCGCTTCTTCCGGCACACAGAAACGCACTGACACCAGAGTGAGAGAGAGAAAGAGAGAGAGACATAGGGAGAGAGAGGGGGAGAGAGAGAGAGAGAGAGAGAGAGAGAGAGAGAGAGAGAGAGAGAGAGAGAGAGAGAGAAAGAGACAGAGGGAGACAGAGGGAGAGAGAGAGAGAAAGAGACAGAGGGAGACAGAGGGAGAGGGAGAGGGAGAGAGAGAGAGAGAGAAGGAGAGAGAGACAGAGGGAGAGAGAGAGAGAGAGAGAGAGAGAGAGAGAGAGAGAGAGAGAGAGAGAGAGAGACTCAGGACATGAGAGGGCATCTCCACTCACCACAAAGGGCCCCGTCCGTCCTCAGACAAAAGCATTCAAACCAAGACGTGGCATTCGGACCCCAAAGCGATCCATCAACTTCAAGCACCGTTTTTTTTTTTTTTACCCCGGCGCAAGACTTCCAGGACTATCACGAGATCAAAACGAAAATGTCTCCCTGCCTTCCTATTCATTAGAGAGAGCCGACACGTAGGGCCCGCCGGCCGGCCGTGCAACCAGACCCTGGGATCTCAAGACGAGGGAAGACTAATGACTCCCTGTGACTGAGAGGCGGCACACGGGAGCTCGGGCTACATAAGCACTTTCCAACGTGGCCTTTGAATTCCGAGGGCCCCTCCCGCCTCCCCCCCCCCCCCATCCATCGCATCACATCCTGCCGTGTGGATGCCGGAGTGCTTTGGTTCTGTACCGGGGCCATTTTCCAAAGTGAGTAATACAAAAAGGTTGTGCACTAGCCCGATAGAAGTTGACATTTCCCACCAACACCAACCCCCCCCCCCACCCCCCCCGTAATTCAATGCTTCCTTTGTTAACGGCCTCCCTTTATGCGAGTACATGTAGGCTACGGGCAAACTATTCTCTCTCTGTGTGTGTGTGTGACAGATGCACACGCACGCGCTCACACACTGGGTAGGCGGACGTAATGGACAATTTCATCATTTGCTCCGGCGCTCGATACGCTCAGACAAAGCGGGGGGGGGGGGGGGGAATGGCAAAAGATACGCCAATCACCGACTGCTGAGAGATGTTCGACAAAAAAAAAGGGGGCTCAAAACTAAAAAACCCCGGCGGCTTCTCTTGCCCGCGGAGTGCAGCATGTCTCTCTTCACCTGAGGGGCTTCCAGTCCCTGACACAAAGGGGGTCACTGACAAGAGACCCCCCCCCCCCCCTCCGCAAGAGCCCTGACCCCGCCTTAACCCCGTACAGGTGGCCCAACACTAACACAGGAAGCAAAAGCACTATTAAAAAGGATGTGAGCCCGTCCGTCAAAGATCACGCACAAAAGGACAGCTCTCTCCACTCGACGAGGCCCGGGTCGGGCGAAAAAATAAACGCGTCACCCAAAAGCATGCTGCGCTGACAGACTGGCTCAATGTGTTCTCATGGGCGGGGGACGGTATTAGTTTAGCTGAGACCATTCAGCTTGAACACAAACTAATCCTACATAGACCGAGCCCGCTTCCAAACTCCTCAGACGCCGGGGCGATTTTTTTCCTCCTTCACGTGATACGGCGAGCTGACAACGTCCACAGCGGTGAACTCTGAACCCGTGTTTACAACCGACATCTCCCCACAGACAGGCGGACACGTTCCAGGAAATGCAGCCCGGCTGAAGAGCAACAAGCTACATGGTAGAGAGGAGACATAAACAACATACGCCGGGCTGAGCCCAGGCCCCCCCCTTGTTGACTGCTTCTCCCGGAGCAGCTCAACCTCAGTGCCTCCATTTCGCAGAGCGGCTAGGACCGACTCTAAGGGAGAGTTCGGTCTCTGTATGGGGCGTCTCGAAGCCTATCTGGAACACCAATACAAGCTCTGTGTGTGCGGAGTGCATCTTTAGAAGGGGTGGTCGAATGCCTAGTGACAGCTCTGACCCTCGCCGTTAAGTCTAATGGCTTCATTTCCATGTGTGCTTGGATGCCGGAAACTTCCTTGACGTTATCAGCAAAGAAACAGCCACGGTTTTTTTTCTCTCCTCCAGCCGGAGTCAAACAGCCATTAAATGACATGCTATATATTAGCCTCTAAAAAAGGTCACAGTTTACCCTGTCCTTTCAGCTCATTTTCACAACAGGAAGAGTGTCATCTGGCTACTTCTTAAGGCCCGGAGATACCATTCAGTATCGCCAACAATGGGGCCCTAACAGGACCAAGGGGTTAGGGTGCACAAAGACCTCCATTCGGCCCGGACCCACAGGCGTCGCGCATTCAAGAAAAACATACCGAGGCCTTCTTAAGAGTCGCCGCCTAGGATCCACGAAATGGGTCGCAGCAAAGTGCCACAGCGCTCACCACAGCTCACCTCTGTGGGCCGAGCCTTTTCCAACCTGGCTCCCCGCTTCCTCCCCCAGCCCAGCCACTCACCACTCTGGGCATGCGGCTGAACCTCTGACTGCTCAATCAGGCCCGTGGAAAACACTAGCTCCCTGTCGGCTCAGATAACCGCTTTATCACTTGAGAGAACACGACAGCATGATACACTAAGCTCTTTCATACTTTTATTATGTCCAGGGCTAAGATTACAAAGGGCAAAGAAACAGCCACGCTTATTTTTTTCCCCTCTCCCGGTGAAAGACTTTCCGCGGCCCCTTATCTCGCGGAAAAGTTCAAGACACAAAAACAACAGCCTCAAAAAAAAATCCACAACAGAATTCCAGTCGCTAAAGTTGGGCTAAGTCTGGTCATTGGAGGAAGCCATGAAGCCCTGCCCATAAAATGTTGACCAGTGGAAAAGGGTGGCCCAACTGAGATATGGCATACCATACCAATGGCTGAGCGGTGAGGGAGTCGGGCTAGTAATCAGAAGGTTGCCGGATCGATTCCCCACCGTGCCAAATGACGTTGTGTCCTTGGGCAAGGCACTTCACCCTACTTGCCTCGGGGGGAATGTCCCTGTACTGTCCCTGTACTGATAAGAGTGTCTGTTAAAAATGACTAAATGTCCAGGGATTGGGATTTGTGACCAAGAAAGCACAAGCAGGTGAAAGTCACCTGAATCACCTTTCGACCCGCCGTTCGGGTCGGTGTCACATTTCCGTGGTCTCCACAGAATCACCTGCTGGTGTCCCCAGGTCCGCAGGCTTGTCGGAACACCACGCTCGGAGACTCTCCCTGACACGTCGAGGTACGCGTCACATCAAGACGGGCGCGTCACTCTCAAACAGAAAGGCCTCACCTTTTACCGAGTTCAAAAGGGAGCAGAAATAGCCCGGAACATTCTACCTCTCCTGACGCTAACTCTCTTCTCAGCCCCTTGATCTGACGTGGAATGCAGCGCTGCCAGCTCGCTCTCCTTCTGTCCCCCAACACGTGATCTCCAAGCTTTCATGTACCTATCATCCTCCCTGACCCGGAAGTACAGATCAGGCTCAGAACCACTTTGATGGCACCGTTGCCAGATTCTGTACTTGGCACAGATGTAGGAAAAAACCATGTCACCCCCCAAAAAAATACACAAGTGCAGAGCTGCTAATGGCATGTTGCAGGATTACAGCGAATGATATGCGACTCGCCTGGCAACCGCTCATTACGAGGGCCTGGTGAGGGGAGGGGGTGGGGGGGGGAGGGAGGGAGGGTCATAGGCCGGTCAGTGATCAGATTCATGGCAGCCTTATCTGGTGTCATAAACAGATAAGAGTATCCGCCTGCCTCGCTCGTCCACGGTTCCTGTGAGGCAGAGGGTGCATAAACAAGCCCCATGTCCCCAATGCCTCTGCATGCTGCAACCCACATCAGACACACACCGGCAGCCATCTTGTCCTGGGCCCAGACCGCTCTGCGGTTACTTTTGTTGTTGTTGTTGTTGTTGTTGAACAAATAGGTAGGAGGCCTTGAAGTGGGTGTAGATCCAGCCATGATTGCTCTCCAACTGAAGACAAAACAACGATATAAAAGCCTTCCCAGCGGGATGCCAACAGTTCTGTGTGGAATGGGACAGATTATCCAGCTGGATAGGGGGCGGCAGTTTACCGGATTTGACCTCCTGAGTAACATGTAATCTCATGCAAAAATGTGAGTTTCATTCCTTTTTGAGGTTGTTTTTTCGGTTGTTTTTTGACCCACAAACCAAGTGAGATCATTCAAATCAGGTGCTTCTCTAGTTGCCCAGTTGGACAACTTGACACCAGCCATGTGAACTCAAACCAAACACTGTATGTAGCCTTACGCCACACAACCATGGCCCTTGCCAGTCACCCCTCCAGCCCGAGAGAACCTTCCAGTAACCACACATGTCACCCGCACCTGATATAGGTGGGTTGAAGAAAAAAACAAAATACATACCATACACATTCTAGCCCCAACCCCTGTTGCTAAGCCCCTTCAATGTGACTCGCGACACAGCCCAGTCACAGACGACACCAAACACCTGCACCCTGGAAAAACACGGCTTCCCACGACTGGGGAGTCGCTCTGTGGTCTGACAGCCAGTCTCTTAAGAGTCTGGACACTCATAGTGTGCTGGCTGGCTGTGTGGGAGAGTGGTTTGACAGCTGCACTTGTGGCTGGAGGTCTGAAAGGTGAAGCAAGATAGACAAACTGTAACCTCGTGGATTTAGCAAGCTTGTTACCTCCTGCTGTAAAAACAGAAGGGGGGGGGGGGGGGGCTCATTTAGCAAATGGACGATATTCAAAACATGCTAGTCATGTCAAACCAGCAGGATGACGTGCAGAGAGTCACAAAACCCAAATGTAGGAGACGAAACTTGTCCAACCTCAACAAGGATATGAGAGGATTTGTTGTTGGTAGTTTAATCGTTTTCCCATTTCCAATTCAAAACGCCACATCAAATGACTGACTTAACTTTCAAAACAAAACTCAGAGCCAGCAAAGTGGCTCATTTGTGCAGAGAAAATGATCGCATCATGAAATAAAATGCGGGTTCACCAGACTACTTCACAGTAAACACACTGGATCATAATTGCTACTAATCAATGTATTTTAATGAGCTTCCAGTGAATCAATTCCCAACAACAGCTGAAACATCAGAAAAAGCGACTCCAGTTCTCTCTGTTCCTTCCTTGTACCTTGTGATCTGTTATTCATAGCCTCGCTCAGGAGTCCCCAAGAAATAAGGCACTGCTTTGATGCGGCCTAATGCCGTTTTATTGCTGCTGTCTTCGGAATGTATTGAATCTCAATACTCTGACCTCACAGACCATGTCTTTTAACAAACTATGTGTCTACCATGTCAGCACTCATTTTACCCCCGCAGAGGCAATCATCTTCATTCTCAAGCCACATACGCAGCAACATACAATCAAGTCCCGCGATAGCCGACATTGGGCTGGCAATCTAAACGTGACAGTCTGTCAAATTAGGCCTAACATTTTCCAAAAGCACTTTCAAAACAGTGTAGGCGTTATGCCTTGTTGGGGTAAACTATTTTTGGTATGGCCGTATTCACAATATGATATGGTTGGGCCTAAGGATTTCATGACACTGCCCACAACGTGCCTTTTGGGTGAAAAGGATTCTGCCCACAAAGGCACGAACCCCCTTAATATCTTGCTGTGCCTAAAGTGGCTTGCCAAAACATTAACGACAAACATACTGTCCAATCTATTTGCCCTCAGCAGGTCTTACTTTCCAGTGGCAGGTCAATTAAACATGAGCATTAGAGAATAACAGTTCTTAGCCTGCATGGCTTGCAACAGAGGGCTAATTAGCACATGCATTTAGGTTGCCATGCACAGTGGTGCTTTGCACACTTGAGAACAGTGCCTTCTCAGTGAGAGCATAATCCACCCTCTCCATAATGAATGCATTGTCACACTGCTTTAAGCAGGACCAAATAGGACACAAAAACGTATTCGTCATGTAGGTTAGGCTAATGGAAACTGATGATAATATCAGCTTCTTGTAATGTTACAAAGACCATGCTAACCCCTTCTGTTCAGACTGAGCTCAGCTATTTTTGATATCTTATATTATAATTTCCATTTATATGTGGAAGTTCACTATACATTAACAAGTGAGAACTGCCTGGCATTCATTCATAATCACTAATCAGGTAATGGCTCTTATTGTGATGGGAAACGTAGCACCCAGACACCAAAATGATCCTTAGACTATTCGATAATTGCACTGAGTCAAGCCGCCTGCGTTTCTCGGGAAACAAGGGTCTGAAATTTAATTATCCACCCTTTGGAAAATGTAGGGCACGAAAGCAACTGCGCAACGATGTAAAACTGCACTCTCGGGCGAAGTAATGTCAAGCTCTCTTTTTTAACTGAGTAAGCAGTAGGCTAGATATCAGACAGCAGAGAGATTAGATATCCAGTTGTAAATTAAATAACTGTTCTCCGGGTCGGCAAAATAAATAATAAACACTCCCAAGACTTAACCAGGACCTAATATAGTTATACAGTACCAAGAGTGGCAAGTTACCGTAAATGTTCAGTTATCATATGGGATTAATATTTGGGCATTGATTCGCTCCGAAAAATCGCATCACTACCTCTGTTAAAGCAATACCAAAAAAATGAAGTCGGGTTGAACAAGACGATACATGCGCACAATAAACATTGACAAGAGTAACAGACACAGGAAAATAATAATACTGTTATCATAAGTAGGCTAACACTGACCATTTGATTAGAACAACCGCAGGCTCGGATAGATTTTCCGTAAAATTGTAGCAATCACAAATCCCATTTGCTGGAGGCACATGTTATAGATTCCCAGGATTGCAGCAGGAAGAAACCCAAATGCCTAGCTGACCCAGACCTGAGGTGGCACAGACATCTCCCTCTGTGTCTGAGCTACAGTACCAACTCTATCTATATCCATGAAAATGAACGCTTTTTTTCCTTCAGACCAACCCGGAAGTCAAATTTTGGTTCTTCCCTATTGGATCTAGGTCGAATCAAGAAGACTGCCAGACAGCATGTTTTCCCAATCGAATAGGTCTATTAGCTTTCAAGTAAGAAAATAACCAATGATTCCGTGCTCGAAGTGTCATGGCTGGATGAGCATGACGTCGACTTTGTCTTACCAATCTATAGTGCGTTCTCCTAGTAAAGGGTAACATTCGAGATACTGGACTAACTTAATATGTTATTTTAAATCTTACAAGTTTCAATCAAATACAAAACAGGTATGTTTAGATACAAGATAGTTTGTACTAATTTCCAAGAATAGCTATCAGAAATCTGACAAGAATCTATAAAGACAAAGTTTTTAAACTTGGAGATGAAGATCCATGGGTATGGTAAACGACAAGATGATTCAGTCCCCATCACACCTTTCTTTAGCACATGGGCAACTGGTTAGTGGTTTAAGCAGAACACCCACGTGGCACAGCTTCAGAACAACAAATTCAATTTTGACAACACACTAGTGTCATACTGTCAAAATGTGGACGTACGTCAGTAATGTCATTCTCTACCGAAGCTACAATACCACAGGATATGCATTAGATTCAGTTTTAAGACTCTATCCACAGAACTCTGAATTGATATCTTGTTGGGGTTGTTTATGCACTCCAACCTTGGTCACCCCAGCCTAATTGATGGCATTAGCTACATCAATTTACATTCATGTATATGCACTGAGATTCTGAAATGTTACACCACTAGGCAGCCAGCAACGGCTCACTGTACACGCAACAGCAGCCTTGCAATATACCATGATTGTCAATTACTGATAACCTATTTGCTTACTGACAGTCTATACCAAACCACATCATTGACATCAACTTGCTCATTCGAGCAACAATGTTTCCTTTACAGGTTACAATCCAGTCAAACATAGCAAGTTTGTTATCTGGACAGTAGCTGACTAGCTAATAACAGATCTGACTGATGAGATCTACAGATTGAGAGGCAGCTACAGCTAGCTAGCTAACGTATATGATGCCTCCTTTGTTGCCGTCTCTGCCTGTGCCAACATTTATTGCAGATTAAAGGTTTCCTACTAAAGGTATTGAAATCTCGGAGGAGTTAGAAATACTTACTCTCCATTTACCTCTGTTAAAGGCATTCTTTAGAACATCGTCATGGTTTGGCTTAAATGCAAAGACAGATTTCTTTTTGCTGTTGTTGCCCTGCGTTGCCGAATCACTGCTGCTGTCTGCGGCAGCAACTTCCGGCGCATGCGCACAGACTGGGTGCGTTCCAGATGCCTTCATTGATTCATTTTGTCCAATCAAAGAGACAAGTTCTCATTTCTTTTGTCACAGTCCTGTGATGTATTTCGTTAGGTAATATTAAAGAACCGCACAATCAGTTTTCCTCCCATTTTACCGCCTTTCCCTCTCAATCCTGTCAAATCCCAGCCTTGCAGGGGTGCGAGCCTGGAATGTATCCACTCAAAATCCGGGATGTAGGTTACTAGTAAACTGATACTAGTTTGTTTTTTTATATGTATCTGTTTTTTATATGTACTGAGTGTAAAATTCGTTTAATGTTATACCTTAAACAAATCATATGATTATTTGAAATATAGGATGGGGAAAGGACAAAATGGGGAATGATTGTCAGTGCTGTTGCCTATGGCCAGCTTTCTGATACATATGGGGGAAAAGGAGTGATTTTATAAAGCAGGAAAAAAAATGTGATCCACATTTGTGAGGACAAGTGACAGGTAAATAGAACTGATTTCACGGGGTTTATTCAATGACTAATATATTCAAAGCTGAAGTTGCAATCCAGACTAGACCATTACAGTGACTGTAGCCAAATCAAGCCGGCAAGCATCATTTCGCCCACCTCCCACTGAGGAGAGAGAGCTCGGTCTGAAAGCCCAATCATACACAGCATCTGTGACTCCAGCAAGGGGCCGAGGGGGAAGGCACTGTACCAGCAGTCGGCTCCACCAGGCAATAATATAAAGTTAATGATGCAAAATGGTGTCTTTCTCCTTTACCCAAGAAGATGTCAATACAGGATGTTAAAGAACGGTGCTTCTAATTACGCTTTTTAAATTCGCCACTGATGATTGATGATTTTAAAGGGAAGCATTATTGATCCACTTCAGAGACAAGTCATATTGATTGATTGCAAAGCCAGAAGCACAAACTTTTTCTCATTTCCCATTGAGAGATGTTATGATAAGAGCATTAATGTGACCTAAACTGTAGGCAAAATCATATATTTTTGGTTTTTAGGAGAATGGTGATGAAAGTTTATTTATACATTTTTTATTTATTTTAAGATAATGTTTCATCTGTGTAGCCATATGCACTTTTATACAGACAGCCATATGTAATGGATTGGCAGATATTTCCTCTAACACCTAAAATATATGTTTTTTTTAAAGAACATGGAAGATTACACAACAAGGATTGTGTAAGATTCATGGGGAAAAAAAATGACTGTAAAAGAATCAGAGTAGAAATGAAAGATGTTACATTCCAGTTTTCCAAATACCACTTGCCGAGTGCACTTCAAAAGGCAATATGGGCTACTGTTGATGATTAAATGGTCTGCAGGCACAGCCATTTTGTCCTTTTTTGTGAGAGCCCTTTTGAAGGCCAAAGTTAATGCAGTCATCGAAAGACCTCTGATGCACTCCCACGTGAAATGGCACTGTGAGGAAAGCCCTGAGGGAGCAAAGGCCTTGAATGAATTTGAGAGTTTGTGTGCGTGTGTGTGCATGAGTTTGTGTGCGTGTCCATGAGTTTGTGTGTGTGTGTGTGTACACGAGTTTGTGTGCGTGTGTGTGCGTGCGTGTAGAGAAAGAGAGCGTTCAAACATTACCGATCCTCAAATATCCTTTAGTTTCTGGTTCAACTGGAACTCTAGTCAGTATGTGCTAAAAGCTCTGTTTTTTGTTGCTAGTCCTTTTCGACAGTGCTTTCAGAGTTCGATGATGACAGATTGTGAGTTACCTGATATCCTTCATCACCCCTCCCCAATGGAGGGGTTTGTTCCACTCCGAGCAAGTCCTGGAGGACTAACAAACAGCCGGCATGTAGCAAGTCCTGGAGGACTAACAAACAGCCGGCATGTTTGATGGACTGCAGGAAAACATCTGCTCTCCCTAGCTTTACTTGGAGAAGGAAAATAACCGAAATAAACATCGTAAATCTATCAGTTACTCTCAAACACAGCTTCACTCTGAAACAGATCTTGTTGAATGACACTCTTGTCAACTTCATCCTTGTCGTGATGGATATGATCAAACACAGACACCCTGTACATTTCAACAGCTATGTGTACCAAGCATAAGATCATGGAGAATGAGATTATAAGGGGAATATGGATAAATGTGTCTGGTTCAGAAGTTTATTTCTGCCCGGTGAGAAAGTGAAATTCTAGGCCCCATGTTTTGCTTAGCCCAACACCAGTAGATATTTGAATCTCCTTATTCTGAATCGTGAATTCTAACATTGTTTAACCATACATATCCATGACAATGGACAGTGCTGCTACATACTATAGGCAAAGAGCACATCATAGTGATCATACCAGTGCTGAGTAATAACACCACTACGTCAATAGAGGGCAGTAGAGCCACAGATTCGACCAAAGAGCTGTGCGGACACTCTTGCAAAGACAAAACCTTCCTTGATTAAACCAACATGTCTGCGCCCTTTGGACAATGTAAAAAATAAATAAACGTGAAGTAACCTTGCGGTTCGCATAGTCTGAAATTGAGAGATGAGTTGGCAGCTTGAGTTGCAAATAGCTATATCAAAGTGAAATGGCTTTACGTGTGTGCCACTCTATTATAAGAAGCTCGCTCCGTTTATCAAGACTGTGTAACGTGTCTGCGCCACTCGAAAATGCGTCACCTTTTCTCCGAATAGGTTAGTTGGCTATTTAGTATTATCATAGCTAGCTATCTAGAAAATCATACAACAGTCTGAAAGTTACAAATGTAGCAGATTTCTATCCTCTCGTTTAACCATATGTTTCACCGTTAGCGACAGTTTACTAAACCAACAGCCTGAACTGTAGTTACAATACTCCAAGTTAAATAGCTAAATATATTTGGGGGAGCTTGCCAACGGACTGTTAGCTTAATAGTTTTAAACGAAATCATCCATGTGTCATGTATCTGTCACTTAAGTTACCTGCTGCAGCACCGTTTGGCAGATAAATATGTATGTCTCTTTTCAGGCTGCGCTGCTCGCCGTTCGTGGAATGATGGAATCGGTCTTCGCTTCACCCCAGTTTGTTTTATTACATCGGATACTTTTTTGAACAGACTGGTTAAAGGCAATGCCACAGAGGCAGATGGCGTCCTTGATCCCTATGTAACCTCAGTTCCCCCCGACAGCGGTATTCAACACAAACACTGTCCGCTTTTGAAAACAACAGGGCAGGCAGAACATTGTCACTGAATCAACAGTTATGCTCATCATCTGAGAATGAACACCCCTACACAGCTAGATACTCCTATCGTTTAACTTTTCTGACCACTCCACCTTTTGTTTCAGGTGAACAAATATCATTGCTGGTCAAAGTTCCAGATCAACCGGCAAACCCAAAGGTGTTAAAAGTAGCCGTAATTGGGGCCCCTAATGCTGGAAAGTCCACTTTGTCCAACCAACTTCTTGGTAGAAAGGTAATCAACCCGTCACACCATCCAGATCACTGAAAAATCATAAACAATGTTTCGAGTGACTGATGGCTTTTCCACAACGCCAAATCCCTAATCCTTTATAGGTCTTTGCTGTGTCTAAGAAAGTTCACACAACACGATCTCGTACCCTCGGTGTCATCACAGATGACGACACGCAAATTGTAAGTTGAATTCCCTTCATAGAGGCCACCTGAACATTTGGGCTTGATGTGATTCACGACCCTTCTCTCTCTGTTCCTCTAGATTCTACTAGACACGCCCGGACTCACAACTCCAGTAAAAGTCAAAAGGTGATTTTTTCAAATGTTTACATTTCAAGTATTTGGTGAACGGTTGGTCTGCAAGGCCTGGTTTACTATTTAAGGTCATACAGGAATGTGTTTCTGCCACAGGCATCAGCTGGAGAAATCTATGCTTGTGGATCCCTGGAATACAGTCCAAGAAGCTGACCTCGGTGAGACATGATTTGCCAGGACTCTTTTAGGGAGTTGAATGAGGGCTAAATCGTACTGATCTTTTTGTGTGTGTGTGTGTGTGTGTGTGCGTGCCATCGTTATCGATGCAGTGTTAGTGATGGTGGACGTGTCTGACAAGTGGGCTTGCGGCAAGCTGGACAATGAGATCCTAAAGTGCCTGACACAAAACCCAGACATCCCAACGGTGTTGGTACTCAACAAGGTATTGACCTCTGAACCCTATCGTATTCGTGCAACCCTCACCTTCCCACGTGAGGACCATTCTTCTCGTTGAATAAACGCCCCGCTCTGTTTTACGCGCTAGGTAGACCTGCTCAGGAATAAAAGCAAGTTGTTGGAGTACACGGCAGAGCTAACGTGCGGGGTGGTCAACGGGCGTAAGATCCGGGTCAAAACCCGGACCGGGCCTCCCAGGGCTGACAAGGGCCAGGTGAGGGGTCCGGAGGCTGGGGAAGAGGGACGGGAGGTGGGCCCCACAGATGACTGTGAGCACCAGACTGGGCTGAGCAGAGAGCAGCAGAGGTTCCTCAGGACCCAGCGGGGATGGTCTCACTTCAAGGATGTGTTCATGCTCTCTGCTGTGGATGGGGAGGAAGTGGAGCCTCTGAAGGTAATATAATAGATGGTTTTCGAGCAGCAAACCAGAACTGATCCATTGGTTTGCCTGAGCACCTGATTGGTTGATTGATTGATTGATTGATTGATTGATTGACAGCCTGTCTGTTTGTTCATTGGTTTTACAGAGGTACCTACTTGTGGAGGCGAAACCGGGCTCATGGCTGTACCACAGTGAGGTGCTCACTGACCAAAGTCCAGAGGAGGTCTGCACTAACATTGTTAGGGAGAAACTTCTAGAGTATCTGCCTAAAGAAGTGCCCTACACAATGACACAGGTAAGTCATAATGGCACATACTGCACCTGTACTGCATCCAACAGCTATCAGCTCATTGTCAGATATATTAGGGTTGCTCAATAGAACATAAGCATGATGAAATATTGTTTTAAAACCTCTCTTTACAATTTCAGTCTGTTGATTTATGGCAAGACAGAGACAATGGCGAGCTGGATATAGCAGTGAAACTTTACGTGGCGAAAGAAACGCACATGGTAAGTCTCCTGTATTTCTCTGGGCTGTTTGTAACGTGATGAACACGCAGCGTATCTGGATGTTTCACCGAACGCAATGGGAGTTGCAGCTTAGTCACTAACCCCCATCTGAGTGCAACATCAGTGGAAGGAGATACAGATAAGGACAGAGCATCTGACTGGTTCTGGAACCTTCCGGAGGGTTCTGTCCTCAGTGGGCGTGGCCTTCACACAGCCTTGTCAATGTGTCGATAGATAGTTTTTTCCGAGGCGCCATAGTCCGACTCCCCTCCCCCGTCGCTTCTACGCGAGGGGCTCTGTCCTGACATGCCTAGTCCCACCCACATTTGAGAGGATGCCCTCTGATGAACTCTCTTTATGTCTCGTCTCCCTCAAGAATCTATGGTTGCTATTTTGTGCCACTTTGTCACTAAATATTTGAGCAGACTCCTTTTTAATGCATCCATTTTTTATGTACCAGACACAGACCGAGGAGGTTAACATCCATCTGCTGTAGTTCACTGACAACAAACATTGTTATTAAAGCACTGAGTCATCCTGACCTGCACAACACAGGCCTCTCGCAAGTTCTCCACATTTTCTTAGAAAACAACGAGAGTGGAAAAATACCGAATGAAAGGAAACTTCTAGAATGCCACTTAAAAACCAGATGGGTTCAATCTTTGATGGCATTTGTCAGGGCGTAGTCTAATGAACGGCACACTCTACATTTTCTTTAAGTATGCATTTTCTCTCTCTTTTTCTTGAATAGAAAATGGTGATTGGCCAGGCTGGCCAGATGGTGGGCCGGATCGCCCGGGAGGCTGGGGAGGACCTGTGTCACGTGTTCAGGAGAGAGGTCAAGCTCAGGCTCTCTGTGAAGGTGAAGGGCTGAAGAGGTCAGATGGAGAGAGACAGTCACATGCCGGTCCAGACCCTGCTAGGAAGATGGAAACGGACGTCCACCCCATCTGGGTCTCTCTGGCTGTTACTGTGGATGGGACCCTAGGCTGCACTGTGCTGCAGCAGCGCTTGGCCGAGCTTATGACTCAGCTGAAATGACTCCTGCGGAAGCGGTTTTGGGCCACTGCAGTCTCTTTTGTCTCTGAAATGGCTCCCGGTTGCTCCGACGACTTCTGTGAAGACTGATCAGATGCCGTCATAAGCAGTGCTGTGACTTTTTTTCGTTGTTGTCGCTGCTCTGTTTAATAGAAGTTTCTTTCAAGAATGTAACTGAATTTCTTGCACGTTGTTACGTGTGTGTGTGTTGAAGAGTAGATTGAGGGTCATGGAAAGCGTGCTGTTTTTATCTGTGGTCTCCAGAACCTTGCTCTTGGCAGTATCCCTTTTGCAAACCTGGACTGCTGATAATTCAACAGAGACAATCCCAGTCATGTGCTGTCAAATGCCCCTGCGGTGTTAGCCAGACCCAGCTTTTCCCACATCCTCATTCCTTCCCAAGTTCCGGTCAGCTGCCTTTAAACCATCTCGTTCCCCTTAACCCTCTTCTTCACTCTCTATTCTCTCCCTCTCTAAGCCCCTGCAGACTGAAATGTCTCTTTATTGAAAGGCAATACAGTGTTCTAACCTGCCTGTAAAAAAAATGGGTCAGATAATGGTGATTAGATTCATTTCGGCCAGCTGTGAGTTTGCTCTGTGCTGACTCTATTCAGGGTGAATAACAAGCCAGCACCTCATGACCTAAAGTGAGGGAAGAGAGTGCTGGGCTACAACTACCATTATCTAGCGTTCTAGAACAATCTCCAGCTGCTCTCCATTGATTAAACAGGCAGTTGTACTGTAAAGATCTCATATCAGACAACCCAACTGCAGTCTTGAAAGTTGTAGCAACAGCAAATGTAACCATTATAAGAAGTCAATAAAGAGAGTGTTATTTGTGTGTGGAGGGGGAAAAAAGCACAAATGCTTCTTGTACACACAAAATGGTGGAACAAAACAGCGTGGAAATGGATTTGTTTTTCATATGAAACTTTATTTCACAGTGTCTTACCACATCTCACAACACAAGACAACACTTGGGTTTAAACACAGCTTAACAAAGCAGCATCACAAACAGCAGCTCAGTCGTAGTTGGCCGGGGACAAAGGAAGTGAAAACATCTCTTAATTCCAACTGCGTTTATCCCATTGGTCATTTCCTCGTTGTGGTTCCCGATGACTGTGAGTGGAAGCAATATAACCCTTACCATTACTCAAATTCAGTAATGGTAACGGTTTGATTGCCCCCCTCTGGCTCCAAACTGTCAAAGTGCTTTCTGTGTCTGGGGCTGAGAGTGACAGGCAGATGGAATGAAACCCTGGATAGTACATCATCTATACTGTAGTGTCTCTATAACGAACTTACAGTATATGATGATATCCTGTCCAGGGTTCAAGACCAGTGTGTTTCCTGTATCGCCGACTTGAGTTCAGACTCCTGTTGGACAAAGGCAGGAAAAGAGAGGTGTCAAGTTGCCAAAGCGTGAAATACTGGAGCAAAATGGACCCTAATGGATTTTAATCCATTCGAGCAAGCAGAGACGATTCTCGACGCGGTCAAGCACGCCTCGCGGAACACGATAGTCCCAGCAAATTGCGTATCAAATACGCCCTGACAACTAGAAGTGCAGTTTCTCATGTCTCCCAACGTGAGGGTCTCCTTTCGACCTATAAGTGCAGTTCTGGCTATAACCCCTTAACAGCCCCTAATTAAAGCAGTCAAATGAGTGCGGGTGGACAGCCTTGCAGGTTTAGAGTGACTGGGCTAAGTACTCACCTCGATGTCTAAGATGTGTGTCTCCCCTTGAAGGAAGTGTGAATTAAGGGCTTGATGAGGCTTTTCTCCTACCGTGTTGTCTTTATGGCTGTCGTGTCTCCATGCTGTTCACAGGCTCCTGACAGCTCAATGAGGTGCCTGCTCAGCCCGGCACTTAAAGGCCAACATCTCATTTGCATATGGTGATGACATCAGGGCTGGACTCTGCTTATCATGCTTGAACCCCTTCAAGCTTCAACCCGTTAAAGAGTTGACTGCCCCCCCCCCCCTCCCCTTATTAGATCTGAAACTGTTATGAAACCGCAGGTGCTTCACAAGGTCGAACTGCACACAGTTTTTTTTTACTTTGCTCTGTGTTATATTTTCACACAGATAGGCAAAGCCTTCCGTTCTGGTTTGGCACTGTGGTCAGCTATTTCGTTCATTTCATGTATCTTTCATCATCTTGTGCTCTCAGTCTGGCCACCTTTCATGAAGAGATATGTTTTTTGTTAGAACATGAGCCCTCAGGAGTGTATAGGCTAGTGGCAAGTTGCAAGTGGATATTGTAGCTTCCTGTGGTTGGTAAATTCTTAATGACTTTTTCAAACAAATAAGCACCAATACATTTGTGCAGACAAGTTCCAGAAACCAGGCAACCTTTCCAGTCGACTGTGAACATTTAATGTATCGAACGTGTCCATACTTGATAATTCATGACCTAAACCAAAAAGGGGGATATGAGTCGGGTGATATGGGGCAGCAACTTAACAGAGTTACCATGGTAACAGGCTCCCCAGTTTGGGTGGGGGTGGGAGTGCTGGAGCAGAGTGGCCAGATAAAGAGAGAGGCAGGGCTATCTGGGCGGCCCCACAGGGCGGCTTGGTGTCCCTCCAAAGCTTTATCAGTAGTGGAAGTAAATGTCGATTTTCTGTGAAATTTCGATTGTGTTTGAAGAAAACCGAATTTGTTTGGCTGGTCAGACAGAATAGAGATATGTCGAAAGGATGTGCAGTCATTGAACATTGTATTTCTAGCATCCCATATACAGTACATATATTGGCCATAAATAAATGGATCAAATATATCTTAAGCTACTTTTCTAAGCATCCAGTGACTTACATTCTGTAATATTTAATATGGATAATTTTATTGTAATTACAGTTACGAGTCGTACTATACTGGTCACCACTGAACCTAGGAAAGTCAAATGAATAGGTCAAAGAATACATGTTTTATATACTCGGCTTCTGTCTCTTGGGGTAATGGATAGAACGTTCTATCATTGTTTACTGAGATAAATTGTAGTATGGCTCGCCATTATTCCTGACGTGTAATGTAAAGCTTGAATCCATCGTATGCACGACTTGATTTTGTGTCATCCAGGTGTCACCAGTAAAGAAACCAAGAGGTGTTTAGACGCCAGAACAGCATGTTTGACACAACGAAGTCATCCACACCTCTTTTATCCAGGCCACAGACAACATGGTGTTCACTGCAGGGGAGACGTGTCATTCTCCACACATCTCTCCAATGACACTGTCTAGGCAGCCCAGTCAATAAAAGAGCTTTGGCAGCTTCCTGTTCTAATAGCAGGACATCTGGGACAAACTGCCCGACATGGGGCGAGAGCCTGGGACTGGGGTGGGGATAGGGGGGCTGAGGCAGGGGATCCCCAGCAATTCCACTGCAGCCCCAACCCCCCCCCCCCCCCCCCCCCCCCCCCCCCCCCCCCCCCCCGCCCCCACCCCACTCCCATTGCGCCCTTCCTCTCACCCAAGATGTAGATCTGCTCTAACCTGTGAAGAGGGCTCGGAAGATCAAAGTGAGACTCTGATTGAAGTTCCTACCAGTCCCACTCCTCTCCCATTTGGGGGGACAGCAGTATCTCGAGTGCAGACATCAGTATGCCTAGTTAGACTTTGGAGTAAATCAGGAAAGGATTGCAGGATTGAGGATTCAATGCCATGTTTTTGCATCAGGAGAGGCCTCTGTGTGATTACCAGTATTCACTCAACTCTCAGCCCAAGAACTATGCTTATTGCCCACCAGGTACAGTAGGTTGTTGCCACATGCTTATTAAGGGTATATGTTTTGTAAGAAAGCAGTGACCAGTGCCTACCGATGTGATATTGAAATCATGGTTGAGTTGATTTTATTTAACAGTTGGTGTCTGAATGAAAAGGTTGTCAAAAATATACACTCTCAGATTGGAAGGATGCTGCTTACCATGGGCAGTCATGGGATGCCGGTATTGCCGGAGGTGACACCGAAATATCGTCGCTTCAAGTCCGGGTGTCTCTGCAGGGTCGTGAACTTTGGGACAAATTTGGAGACTTGGATACAGAGATGCTCATTACAAAAACAGGAAGGTATGAAATTGGGCTCACAACGCTTGCCTCTATTTTATACACCTCTACTGTTTAAAACGAATACGTTTTTGCGTGTCGGTCATGGCGTACCTACTTTATATTTATCGTATGTGCTTCAAATTTGAGGGGGAAATTACTACATAGCTAAGACAAAATTATTTTCGTGTAGCTGTAGGCCTACATGACTGCGTGAAGCCTGTAACTTCTGTACACAGTTGGAATACATTTTGAACTTCCCACTTCATTGTACTGTAGGCGGATGTTTCCGAGCTGCAAAGTCACTGTGACAGGGTTGAACCCGCGGTCAAAGTATGTACTGATGATGGACATGATCCCTTTTGATGATAACAAATACAAGGTACCTCGCCCTGCCCTGCCCATGTTTATCCGCACGAATTACAGGCAGAACTGTTTTCTTTTCAGCTTTTATCTCAGGTTCATGTTATCATTCTCACTCATACACACAATTACGCAAACAATGTTGTTCACGGGACTTCATGTCATTATGTAATCACAACAACCTATCTTTTCCCATGTCATTTAGTGGTCCAAGGACCACTGGGAGGTTAGTGGTGTGACAGACCCTCATCTAGCCAACCACTTCTTCATCCACCCGGACTCACCCGCTCTGGGGGAGAGATGGATGCAGTACCCAGTCTCCTTCCACAAGCTCAAGCTTACCAACAACACACTTAACTCAAATGGCCTGGTAAGACAACGTGTGGCAGAATGGCCCTGTCTGTGAAATCCTCCCCACACTGAGATAGTCACAGTCTGCTTGTTTGGGATCCTACCCACGTACCCAGTTGCCACAGACAGCTGCCAGTTAAAACCTCACATGTAGCAGAAAACATGCCACTGTCATGACATATATACACATACCCATTAAGTTTACTGAGGCAGATCGATACACAGGTTCGATGTCAATAATACAAATAAGCTTTTGTGTCTGCAGGTGATTCTCCATTCTATGCATAAGTACTTGCCCCGCTTGCATATAATCCAATCCCCTGACCCCTGCAGCCCTTTCTCAGGGGGCTATCTGCGTTTCACCTTTCCAGAGGCAGCCTTCATAGCAGTCACTGCCTACCAAAACGCCGAGGTAAAGAAACATGCATGGTTTTGAAAAGTATTATGTGATAGAATTAATAGAATATTAACTCACGTACTGAGAACATGGTCAGTACATGTTGATAATAATGAACTATGACAAGAAGTAGATGTTCTCCGAAATTACAGGATGTTTCGATGAGCTTCGATGAAAAGCTTAGTTTGGGCTGCCCTCTTGAGGCAAAATATGGACACTGCATGAACTGCGATCTTCTTGTGCACACTGTTCAATGAATCATTATTTATTTCTCCTCAGGTAACAAAGCTCAAAATAGACAACAATCCTTTTGCCAAAGGCTTTCGGGACAGTGGACTGAATAGAAAAAGGTAAGTCCTTCAAGTGAGATTACAAATAATGCCAACTGTTTGTTCTCTGAATCTGTGGTCCACCGTGTGCCCTTTTGACATTCACTGACAACAAATATGTTATTGTGGAAATTACAGAAAGCCACACGTCGACTTCTTTTTTTTTCCTATGTGTTATTTTATCCATATGCTTTTAAGAAATCATACATACATATTTGTCTTCACAGGTTCAGAGAGAAGGAGAAAACAAGCCCTGACAAGCATGTGGATGAACAAGTGATTATACCTTCAAATGGTTAAAAAAAAAACACATATCTACATTTTATGCTACAGCTACATGTATGTGAAACATAAAAGCCTTCCTTCAAGGCCCACTCGGTATCTGAAAATATTGAATTGTGTATTTCAGTAAATATTTTATTCAAGTTTCGGTATTTCCCATTTTTCCTTAAGATAAGGGATAATTCTCTTTTCAACTTGCCGACAATTTGCCTTTGTCAGTATCCAGACCTGTAGATGCAGCCGATGAAAACGACAGCACAGTATCCAGCTCAGTGGACTCCCATGGAACGGACTACAGGCAGGATAACACACCTCGACCGACAGCCCCAAACCCATTCATCTCAGCCTTCATGAACCGGGGCCCTGCAGCCCTTCCCTCTGAGGACTGGGCAAATAGCCCTCAAAGTACATCAAGCACCCGAGATTACAGCAGGTGGGCATTTATCACTTCCACATACTACCTAAACGATACTACGACAAAGACCCTCCAATAATAATAGAATTTAACTGGATTTGATGATGACAATGACACAGTATATGTATTGTTTATCCTTGCAGCCCTGTGCATACTGAAGCAGTGTGTCCTCGCTTGCGAAACGTCGCCTCTCCTCTCTTCACGCACACACTGGGCCAGACACACTCAGGATTGGTGGGTTTCAGGCGGCCTGCACCATACAGCAGTCGAGCGTTAGGACCACCTCAGCACCAAGGCCTTGGTGCCCCCCTCCCCCCTCGACACCACCCTCCTCCAGACCGGCAGGCGGAGCATCAGCGCCAGGCTGACTTTGACTACCCCCTCCCCCTGCCCCCTAAGGTCAGCAGGATGCACCTCTCGGAGAGCGCCTTGCGTTCCCTGGATATGAGCCCGTCCTGCGACCCAGGAAGCCCCAGGCCCCTCGCCAACATCCTCAACAGGATCCACAGCCGGGGGGCCTCCGTCTCTGGGAGTCCTGGGAAACTGCACCAGGCCCAGGACGAGAGGCCAAGCCTGGGGCTGGAGAGACAGCTACGGCCCCCCTACCCACCACAGCTGGAGCACACAGGAGACTACCTGCCCATCCACGGCACGATGCTTTACCAGAACAGCCTGATGGGTCCTGTAGGCCCTCTCGGGGATTACCATGGGAACCCCAGAGGCCCCTCCTCACTAGAGTACTCTTATAAAACACCTTTGCTTGACTTCTTCTTAGAGGACCAGAGTGGGAAGTAAATGCTTCCAAAAACGAGCTTATAGATAATGTTGAATAAACTAGACAATACATTCCTCCTTACAATGTTAGAAGGTGCTTTGATGTGTGAAGAACATGTTTTCAAAATGTTAGATCAAAAGTAATGTTATTACAAGAGTGTGTATATATTTCTTTTTTGTTATCAAGCATTAAATGGATTTTCCCATTTCCCTAGGCCCATATCATTACCATGAATAATGTAATAATAATGTAATTTGAACCGGTATTGCAGTTGAATTACAGTGTTCATCATTCCATAAGACAAAAGTCATGTCTGAGCGTGTTCAACCTGGAGTTCCTGTGACCATGAACTATAGCTTTTTATGGAAGCACCCACGCAATGATAAGTCAATGTGTTCTGTGTGACTGGGTCAATGTGTTCTGGGTGACTGGGACATGTCTGCTTCAATAGCAAAACATTATGGGGACACGTGAGATCGGTTTGCCAAATTTGTACCTATAATGTACGTACAAATGTACAAAAAACTGTTTATAGCAGCAGTTCAATTCTAAATGTGTTACCAATTGGTGCCCTGTTGTCAGAATACAGAGTCATGCATAACAAATAACTATAAAAAAAGCACTATAGAGGTAGTGCCGTTGGTAGTGCCGGTATATTACAGACATTAGTATCATGGCATATCATCAAATTATCGTACCTTATGGGACTCTTTTATTGCCAGAGGCAAAGTGACATAATATAAACCAGCCTAATATAAATATATTAACCATTCCCCCCAAAAAATGTCTAACCCTTGATCACAAACACGTTTGCTGCTTTTATATTTGATCTTACTTTTGTTTCCCTTTCTTACCTTCCTGTCATGCATTACAAGATAGCACGTTGAAACCTTTAATCTTCCTGTTCTTCGTGTCACGAGAACAACACAAAGTATATAAACTGGATTTGTTTTCATCAAATTCTTGGCAAAGCCAAACTAACAAATTCACGCAAACATTTATTGATTTTCAATAGATACATTTCTATGATAGGTGATACATGTAAATATTCCCATAGATACTCTAGATAAAGCTAAGAGTAAAGGCATAGACCTACATTCTACATCAGTTCAATCCTCTGTAAACTGCCTCTAAATTACGGTAACCAATCCATATGACAAAACATGGCACAAGAAATTATATTTTGGAGTCTAGATCCATTATGGGTTTGCCCACAGTGGGATTTAACCATGTTTTCTGTCTGTAACGCACAACGTCTCAAGTACATTTACAGGCGTACACAAACAGATCAAATCACATCGATAGCCATTTGCAAAAACAGAATGATCGGATATAAAACTGTGGTGAAATTAGTTTGGACCTCTTGGCCATTCATGGAGTTAGTAGGGTGACATCAGGTGGTGCCAGGGAGGGGGTAAAGGAAATGATTATGACATAAATGTAATTAACGTTTTAGTATTAGGTGAATAAATATCCAACAGATTAAATCACATGACATACACCTCACATGGTCGCTGAACATCCAATAGTAATGTAGAGCTTCATACCACTAGTGAGCATCATGTTGGGGATGTGAATGGGTAGTGCTGTGACCTACAGACATGATAATAAAACATTCAACTAGATTCAATGGGTTCATTAGAGATATTATGAAATACCGTTTTTTGTAAAAAGAAATTGGTAGGTTAGTAAAAAAAAGAAAGAAATGCTTGTGAAAAAAGATTCGGCAAGTTGAAAAACATTGCCATGCAGAGCTACAGTAGATTCAAATGAAAAATACAACTTGACATTAAACAGAAAATGTCGTCTTGCTATGGAGGCAGGGTTGCTGAGGAATGTGGCAATGTACAAAAGAAAGAAAACGAAATGTGACGAGTGGACGTAATAAGGTCAAGAACATGGCCACACTGCGTTACGCGAGAGACATAACCCTTCAACATAGGTCAAACTCTTGACATAGGTCTGCACAGTTAAGCGGAATATACAAAAAGCACGTACATGTCAAATGGTTTACCCATAGTTAAAAGTGTTAAAGCTTAGACCAAATGCCTATGACCTGATGATCCAGATAGTTGACAGATGGTCAGCAAACCTAGCCGAACTCCCGGGTCTATTAAGGCTAACATCAACAGTGTATGGCTTACAGATCAATACAAACATGCACACAGGTGAATGTGCAAGTGTATCGATGCAACTTCCCATGGGTGTACACACATCGTATACCCACAGTTAAGTGGGTAACTGAGCAGCCAAACTGGTTTCATAGAAGTTAGACATGAGGATATTCAGACAACGTTTTTACATCTGCCCATAAGATGCAACGAAAGAAAATCGAATGACCAAACCAGATCTGTCCCTGAGGCTTGGGCACTGGACTGATTATACAGGCACTGCACATCGGAACCAAAACAAATGCTGAATAAATACTGTGAAAAGGTATGGAGACAGTACAAGTATACCTAACATGAAACACGAAAAAAGATTTTGCTTGACCTAAAATGGTTGTTTTTCAGAAGATAATATCACAGTTAGACAACAAAAGTGTTAGTATAAAAGATGTGTCAAATAAAACGAAAGCGAATGGACGAATAACAAGAGAGTAAAAAAAAAAAACCTTAAAAAGATACATGGATGAGACTGGTCCTATCGAGTTAAGGCACCAGGGGTCCAGGGAATAAAACCTTTTTGACCTGTTAGAAATACACATCTCGATTCAAGTGTTCTGATTTGAAGGCAGTGATTATAAACAGTGCATAATACAGATGCATTAGGGTCAGGGGCTATGGAAGGGAGATGGTGGTTTTCATGCTTGTGGGTTGACCATCTTCTGAAGCAAGGGGATCTGCAGAAACAGGAACACAAAAAAAATAGTTTATCTTGCTGCCAGGATGGAGGAACAAGATACAGCTCTCTCTGCGGTTCTCCAAGATAAATCGTGTTTGATCGGTACACTAAAAATAGTGTTGTGATATATATCACAGGAATCCCAGGCCTCTTAATGACACAGCATATGGGCTTGTGTGTTGCCTGCAGTTGCAGTGAGCCAATCACGGGCTGAGTTCTGCCGCCCTCACCTTGGTCAGGTCCACCCCTGTGAGGGCGTTGACCGACACGGGGAGCTCAGCCAGCAGACGGTTCACCTCTCCGGTCACGCGACCGCCCTCCCCGCTCAGGATGATAATCTCATTGGTCCGGGCGAGGGGCGCCGCCACTTTGCCTGCAATCTGTGTAAAGGCCGAAAAGATATCATCTCCTTCATCGGTTTAATCACAATGGGAACCCGTTCATTTGTGTACGGCATCACTGATAAATGTGTGTGTCTGTGTGTGTGTGTGTGTGGTTCACTGACCTTGGGCAAGGCCTCCAGAACCAGGGCGGTCTTGGCAGCCTCTCCGTACTGCTGGTAGGCCTCAGCCTTCAGCCTCATCTTCTCAGCCTCTGCCTTCCCCACCACCTCTATGGAGCCGGCCTCTGCCTCACCTATGCAGCGGATTTTCTCAGCCTCGGCCTGGGCAGTCAACACCCTCTTAATCCTAGGCGAGGGCAATGACCAAGGCAAGAGAAGGGTTATGAAACTACAGCCACGAGTACACTTCAACCTAACGTACAGATGAAGTGGAACATCCCCCATGATATTAATGTCCAGAAACATTCCGGAAGCAGTATCCTCACTTCTGTCCCTCGGCCAGCATCTGCATCTTGTAGGCTTCGGCCTCGGCGGGCCTCTTCACCGTGGCGATGAGCTCCTTGTCCGTGCGCTGGATCTCCTTCTCCTCGATGGTGATCTGCTTCTTCCTCTGCACCACCTCGATCTCGATCTCTTCCAGACGGATCTTCTGCTGCTCCTTAGCGGCCTGTAGCTCGTAGGCCAGCTGGGCCTCTGCTTTCTAGGGTCGAGAGAGAGGAGGACGCGGGGTGTGTTTGTGTGGGGCCGTGCGCGTGCTTTTGATTGCCACCGAGGGTCGTTATGATCGCTAATCTGGTACCTTGGTGTTGACTTCCTGGTTGAAGGCGGCCCGCTGCATTTCCAGCTCGCGCTTCGAGTCGGCCATCAAGGTGTCCGCCTGGAACTTCATGTCCATCATCTCTTTTTTGCATTCCGCTTCCTGTCGAGGGGGCGCAAGCGAAAAGACGGAGAGTGAAAGTGAGCGCGGTGGCGGAAAGGCCGTTTGTTTGGAACACTTCCCTCTTCCCCCCCAGACATCCAGTTGGTGCTCTTACCCTGATGCCTGCGTCCCTCTCGGCCTCAGCGACTCCTATGTCGGCGTCTCTCTGCACTGCTGCTGTCTGGGACTTCCCCAGGGAGCTCAGGTACTCCACTTTATCATACACGTCCTACCAGGGAGACACAGAAACATGCTGGGTGAGCACAGCTACCATGGATGTCGTTGGGAGTGAATAGGCTTCAATGGCTGGACTCTGCCCCTCGTCACAGGAGGTAGACACCCTCTCCCAGGTCGAACCTTGATGGTGAAGCTGAGGATCTCGATGCCCATGCGGCCCACATCGGGCGAAGCCACCTCCCGCACCAGACTGGCAAACCTGTCCCTGTCCTGGTAGATCTGCTCCACTGTCAGAGTGCCTGGAACACAAGAGCTTGCGTCAACTTAGGGGGACGGTCTCAGCCACAAACGCCTACAGTGCGTTTGTCAAGCTGAAGTCCAAGGCGAATGCTGTTTGGGTGCATCCTGGCATGAGAGGGGGGAACCTGTGTTGAGCTGTGTCCCTACCGAGGATGGAGCGCAGGTGACCTTCCAGTGTCTGCAGGATGACACTCTTGATCTCCTGCACGGACTTCCCCAGGAACTGCTCACAGGCGTACCCTAAGAGCTCGTTGTCAGTCATTACTTTCACCTGGAAGGTGGAGGAGGAGCTTGTCAGCTAGTTTTCACACACGGACGCACGCTTAGTCAGAAATATGGAAACAATTCATTTTGTAGTTCTATCTGCCTTCTGATTGTTAGGTAAATCCGATAAACAAATACAATTTATCCACTGCTTTAATGACAACTATTGTCCTTGGTCAAGGAAAAACACAGTTTTCACCATTCCACTGGCAGTTCAGTTTAATAAACTGATTGATGGTGATTATTAAATGTTCAATTGACGACGAATAAAAGAGTAACTAAACACCAAAACCACCTGTTTGAGTTGAACTGCTAATAATATTATTCACACATGGCTAAACTTGTCAATCAAATCTTTAAGTGTTATTTGTTATTGTTGGTGGTAAAATCTTGTGGTTAAAAATGTAAGGAATTAATGACGTATGAGTGCCATTTCAAAGTGCTCTTGTGTATCACAGGGACGGGTTGTGTACAGTGTGATAAATTATGAGCGTTTGAGCAAGCCCCAAAATGAATGCCCAATCATAACTTTTGTATTTCTTTTATAATATGTAGGTATGGGCTGTGGCTGAAATTGGGGTGTGTAGTTACTCTTAAAAATATTGGTGAGAAGATAAATTATAGTAAATAAAGTCTGATTAATGCTTAATCAACCAAAATTAGTCAAGAGGAAATGTAATAGACCTTTCAGGATCCTACAGTGGAAAAGGGTTGTGGAGGCTAATCACATGTAAGTGATCTATTTTAATAATACCACTCTTGCTAATTGAATTAGGGTGAAGTTGCCAGACAATCTATGCTTGAGATGATTGGTTTAGACTGGGGAGCTAATCCAGACCACTACACACTGATCTGCATTTACTCTGAATTACAGGCACAGGGGTACTTTCACCTCAGGACAAAATAGTCCATGACGAGAAATACGTTTTTCTTCAGACACTTTAATAAAGGGAAATATGAGAAGTTCATTTTAACACAAACATAAAAAAATGCATCATAATCAGTTCCAAGATTATGGCTGTTGTACCTAGTTATCTGAAGTAAAGTTGAGGATAGTATCAACAGAGTCAACAGAGAGGAAATACCCCCTATGCACTCTGACCCAAAGATTCATTTACAAATGGGACTGATTAGAAAGAGGAGGGAGAGGTAAACAAATGAATGGCAGGCCTGGGAGTCATGTGACCTGAGGACTCCTCCTCCTCCGCAGCTGAAAGGAAAGAGAGTGAGCTGGTCCCTGAGGTGACAGGTCTGAACATGGCCTCCAATGACGCATGCAGGACTGAGGGGGAATCAGCAATCTTTCCAGGAGGACAAAACTTAGAAATGGCCACAGACAGGTAAGACATTTCACCAGCAGCCCACTCGACAGCGACAGCAGGGGGAGCTGTGACAAGGCCAGAGCTGGAATGTGGACACGTGCAATGAGGGCCCCCTCTCCCGTGTCACCCCTCCTAGCTCCTCCCCCTTCCCCCTACAAATGCCACAGCTCCGTCCCCATGCTCTGCTCAAGTGGCACCGTACAAAAACAAAACGGCTAACACAGGAATTGTGACACCGCTAAACGGTTTCCTGTCTGTTGTGCTGAAGGTTTTCCCCGTGATGATCTCATTCAGTAGTTTTGAAAGACAATTCCCTGTCTAGCAGCATAGCTGCGGTTTGAAAATGGAAGCCTCTTCTCCTTTTACAGCCAGGTGGAGGAGAGGGGAGGGAGGATAATTAGAGTGGGGTTGCCAAGAGACACCCTCCCCCCTGTGGTTCTTCAAACATGTATACCCTAGTCAGATCTCTTTAGTGGGATGAATGAAAAGAAATCTGAGCCAACACCAGGTGGGTGTGTTTAAGGTCAAATGATTGCAGAGTTTGCATACATCCACTGGTTGGGCAAGTCCCTTTGTAATGCTCTTTTAAGGATTCAAGTCAGCTCATGAATCTGGTTCACAAAGAAAGCTGTGAAATGGGTAGGGCTTGGAGGCTGGAGGTATCAGGTAGCCATGATTGTGGCTCCAGCCTCTGCTCTTGGCAGTGGCCCCATTGTAGGTATGCTGGACTGAGGGGGGCCGTGACCTGAGAGGTGGGGGGGCCGGGAGATGGGGGGGGGGGGGGGAGGTTGGGGGGGTGGCATGAACAAGGGAACTGGTGGCTGTGACAATTTGCTGTGCATCGGTGTCATACAACTGAGACGTGATGTCATTTAAGTGCGAAAAATCACTTAGGAATGAGAGTTCAGATAAGTGAATTGATATTGAATTCCTGCTATATTGTTTGCTTCATGTCAAACAACAACAGTTTTTATGGTTTACCAGTCAAATTCAATTATGGCACTGTCAGAATGTTGGCACATGGAAGAAAATTAACAAAATCAGCAGCGAAGAAACAAATCAACATTCAAAACAATGACCACATCAAGAACTGAGAAATATGAATGTTTGGATGCAAAATGGACATAACAGGCTTCACTCAGCTCCACTGAATCCTCTCCCAGGTAGAGAAGCTGCATTCAAAGCAGAAGTGTCCGAGGGGTCGGTGACATTCTCTGCCTTGAAATGAGGGTCAATAATTCTCCAAGCTGTCTTTTGGAATCATCAGAGACATTACTGCAAAATGGCAGAAGCCCAACTTGAGATTCACTTACGTGACAACAGCGTCAACACACGCGACACAAGTTGGTGTCACTGACAGATGTACTCTGAACGTTATGCAAATCTGAAGTGTGGAGTCAGTCCCGATAGTTAAGATTCGCCGTTGAAACAAACACTGATATTATAAGAATTCACTTTCATCGTTACTTGAATTGTGAAGTAGCTGGGAGGTACGGGAGAATGATTGATCCTCATGGAGTCACATGGCACCAGTATCCCATGGGAAAACGGGGTAAGACAGAAGGGGGGAGGGGGGGAGGGGGGGAGGGGGGGGTGAAGGCCGAACCCGCCTTGATCTGAAAGAGGCATCCCAGAAGGTGTGGTGAATTACCTGTGCCACCCCAGTGACAGTAATAGCTACACCCTCCGCTGTCTCTACCTCCTCACACTTGGGCTGCAGGGTCATAATCTCAAGGGTTATCCTGTGGAGAATGTGAAAAATAAAAATAAAAATTGGCATGTTCTGAGGGGAAGGCAAATGAAGAGAAGGAGGGGGGGGGGGGAGGCAGAACACAAAGAGTGAAGAAGAAAAATAAAACATTTACTGAAGGACTCCAAAGCCAGGACAACAGGGTGTGGGGGGGGAAATGCTTTTTCGAACGGTCTAAATGGGGTGCGAATTGAAAGGGCCTACATGTACATTTCAAAAAGTCGAACAATCTATCGTCATGTGACACCCCCCCCCCCCCCCGTCCTTGCCTAGCCCTTATTCAAGCATTCCTTTTGGCCACCCTGTTGCCATGGCCCACACGAGTGAGGTTAGCTGTTCAGCAAAGCACATTCAGGTTAACGACAGCCGGCTCTCTCTCTCTCCCTTCCACTGCGGAGGGAGACAAGGACATCAATGAGGAACGAAGAAACAAAACCAAAAACCCAGACAGAAACACACATTGTCACCGTCGGCCCTGTTAGTTTGTCCAACCCGTATCGCCTCGAGACTCGTCTCAACCCGGTCCCCTGCCTTGCTGTCTCGTCTCAGCCCTGTGACGATGCATTACCTGAGCCACCCCTGTCACATCCAAAGGGACACCCTCCGAGGTCTCGATATTCTCACAGCGACAGAGGATGGTCATAATCTCCAGAGACAGTCTACGTAGGGGTTAGATAAGGAGAGGCAGGACAGTGATTAACAGCAGCTGTTAGGATGGTCAGTGTATCGGCGGACATGGGAAAGGGGAAAAAGGCATGGGGTGGGGGGGTTGGTGGGAGGTGGTAGGGTGGGGGTAGAAGACATTCTACAACCGACAGAAATAACCCACGACGGTCTCGTTGCATTGTCATCTGGCAGCGCTGCTAATGCAGTTACGCAGCCACAGCAGGCCCGGATGAAGGTGCCGTTGCGGAATACGACTAAAACGAGGCCGAAGAACCGAAATAACCAACGCAGAATTGTTCCCCCCAAAAAATGATCTGCCCCTCCCCCACTTTGAGATGAGGGCTTAGTGGAGATTACATAAGAATGTCCCCTATAACAACAAGGCTCTACCGCGCCTTCAAGGCCATTTCACAATTAACACATAGAGATCCAATGTGCCCGGGATCTCCTCATACAAAAGACCCAAGGCTTCCCACGGCCAGAGCTGCACATGATCCGAATCCAACGACAAACGATGGCATCAGTCGTCTCCCAGCGTTAGGCTTCATCCGATGGAGGACGCTAAAGGCTGTGTCACTCAGAGGCCTCTCCTTCCCTGGTCGCCCTGCTCTCTCTGCCTCCCTCCTGGGGAAAAGTGGATCGATGAGGCACCGGGCCAGCCAGTAACAACATTACTGCATCACAAGCGGGAAGCGGAGGACCCAGCAACCTCCCCCTCCCCCCCGTCTCAGTCCCGCCCCGTCCTTCTCTGCTGCTTTATGGCGGCCATCTATCAGCTAATGAACTTGGCAGACGCACACACTTTGCTGCACCAGAGATCAGGATGGCGTGTTGCTGACTGAAACTGCGACATGCAAACCTCCTGGACAGACTTTGTATGCAGGGTACACTCGTGCGATCCTTCTGCGTGATTTGGGATGGGACAGCCATCCCATCCGATATCCTAGCAACGACACAAAAGGCTGCTACGTCATCGCCATGAAGCTACGGGGTTCAGGACAGACATGAGCACATCAGGGGAACAGACAGGTTAACAGTGGACAAGGCAATGCAGGTTAAGACAGCAGAAAGAAAGAGACAAAGAGAAATAAAAGGGCAACATACAGACAGATCACATCGAACAAAACATTGTAACAGTATGAAGTTCAAGATGAAAACGTCCAATTGTTAGCTGGAGCTGGCCTACGCTAAGGGGTACTACCAGTGAATTAACCAACACTGGGACAAACGGTTAATAAAGAGGACCTCTTCCAGTATGCTGTTGTTACTTGGCCTGGTGTTGCAATGTCGTGTTTTGCGACATCATCTCAACAGGACCTGACCTCTCCATTACTGTGTGGTGTTTGTCCTTCCAGTCCTGTACGAAACGAGAACACACTGAAAGTGCTTCGTGAGCAGCTGAATGCTGTGACGCGTGGTGCTTACATATTCAGTAAACACCAGCTGCGGGCGGGAATGAGCCTGACTGACCCTAGCCGTCTTCCTTTCTCCACAGAACTGTAACCATAATATCCCGAGGCCCGTCTCAAATGCTGCCCTGACGCGCGGTGGGACGTTCGTCCATTTTCGTTGTGGCTAAATGATAGTTCGACAACCAAGTGGATTTGCCCCTCAAATAACGTCGGTGACGAGCGGACGCTGAGGATCCGAGCCGTGTGCTGTTGGCAGCACGGCGCCTGAGGGCCCTCCCAGAAACAGACCTCACCTCTGGATGTCTGAGATGAGCATCCAGGCCCAGGCCCAGCCTCCCACCACGTACGTCTTCTCATCGGAGCCACAGCAGCCACCTGCGGAACACAGGAGAACACACATGTATCTACAGACGACCAGTCCTCGTTGTCGAGGGAGGAAGCGAATTGAAAAGGGAGCAGTGAGTGTTGTGGTTAAAAACGAAAAGGTGTTCGTAGGTCTCACTGTGCTGCACGAAGGTAAAGGTTGTTGTTCCTGTATATGTAACACAAAAACCCCCTTGAGAACCAGAAAGGTGACACATTGAAGATCCTACTTTCACTTTGAGACATTATACTTTGGTATCTCATTTGTAAGTAACCAACAGATCATGGTTAACGTTTGCTACATTTCCTGTACATTTAAGTTACCATTATTAGGAGTATAACAGTGTTATGACTACAGTTGTGGAGAGAAATGACAGTTATGTGACAGCATGTGACACTATAACACTATTTTCTTTAAGTACCTAGAGTAGACAAATAGGTCTGTATCAAGTCCAATTGATTGACTTTGTTCTTACAAATCTAGCTGACCACAGTAGACCATGAGATGTTAGATCGACTATCTTTCCTCTATCAGAGTCAGACAGGCAAGCTTGTACCACAAAACTCAAGTTTTGTGGCTTGAGGTTGGATCCAAAAGGAAATGAAAGAAATGACATTCCTCTTACTGGCTTATACTGCCGACAGATGGTTAAGAAGAACCAATGCCAACAACAGCATAGTTCAAAACAACCGACCAACCAAGCAAGTTTTGGAGCTGCTGATTGCAGCATAAACAAATCTGCACCATCAGTTCAATCCAGTGAGGTACCATAGCTGTCCTGCCAATCTCCACACAGCTCTCAGGCCCATATCTTTGAGGGTGGTGGCTTTATCTGAGGGCTGACATGTGACATTCTCAGCTGTCACGACACCCTCTTTCAAGAACACACACACACATACATACACATACACACGAGGCATGGCTGCTAGGCTTGAGTCCATTCAATCCTCAACCTCGTATTATTGCTCGACATTTGCTTCAAAGACATCCCATTCAGTGAAGAATTCAACCCCATTGCAGATGAATAACTCTTGAAAAAGATATGGCGTATTATAGAGAAAGAAGGAGGGTCCTTGATACAAGTTTAGAGCACCATTTTTAATTCCTCCAATTTTCATGATCCTAACCCACACTCTAAAAGATCAGGAGACCTCCAGGTGCATGAGTAGAATTGTGATTCTGCCTCATGTCCGAGTTGTTAACACATTGGGATAATCTCTCTCAACCTACCATGTGATTAGATTGTCATGGTCTACACCTGTTGCTCTTCAGTAATAACACTACTAAATTATACCAAACAGGGCCTACGAGACAGGCAGATGACAGGCTATTGGCTCAGCTTCAATGCTCCACTGTAGTTGCAATAGACCTATGCAGACTCCTTCAAGGGATAAAGATACCTCTTGCCCCCGGCTGTTGCAATACTTCAGATGCCACACTCTCAGTATCAGGAGCCGTTACAGGGATGAATGAGAGTGTTTTGTGCAACTCCTCCTCAAAACGGCTTCTGTTGCCATCCTTACAGTTTCCACACAGTGGAAATGTCTATACACAGTATCGTTTTCGAATTTCCTTTGACGGCATTCCTTGTGAGACAGAGCGACTTCCAGCACATTAACAATACTATACCCGTAGTGTTAGGGTTAGGATTGTCCCATATTGATTTAGCAACAAGTTTTGCCAATTCAAAACAAAAATGAGTAACTGAGGTTGTTACCATTGGGGATTGGTAAATGGTTTGTGTAACTAAGGACGATTCATAAGTAACATATTTACCTTACACATTGGAGTAGTTCATTTACAGTGTGTAATACTTTCAACCATAGTCAGTGATCAATCTCCAATCCAAATGGATGTCTTACAAAAAAAGCCACTCCTCGGCAACAATGCAGGGCTCTCAAGTTGGATCAAAAGTTTGGCGTGAGATTGGCATACCTGTCAACGTTTGGGTACAATTGTCAGGTATCTGGGAGACATGGGGGCGGGGTGCTGCTAGTGTTTCTGATTGGCTTGTAGGTAGCATTAACTCAGTATAAGTAGAAAGCTGGCAGAAAGCTTACCTCCGTATGCCTGCGCCTCGTCCATTTATTGTGTAAAGCGGGACAAGTTAACCTTTACTTCTCAGTGAGAAATATAGGCATGGACGGATTAAGAAACCACGGGCCCCTGGGTCTGGATGTGTCAACGTTTATATTCAAAACATATTTGATAGTTGTAACCATAGACTAGGGTGTACATTTGTAGCCCACACAACCCTCTCCCTTTTTTGAAAAATGACCATCATAGGCTTAACAATATGATATCTTCAATAAATAGTGTGTGTTGGGGGTGCTTAGACACAGCTCTAATGCTATTGTTTTGCACTTGCTTTTTGGATTTCTCCCTACAAAAAGGCCCATGGAGTACTCAGACCCTCTAAAGTCCTATAGATAACCTGAGGGGATAAATACTTACTCAAGGTATCATGGTGGTTTCTTTCTTGTGACATCTTCAAAGTGAATGTTTAGGCTATTTTTTTGTTTAATCAGTAGGACTTTTGGGGCCCTGTTAAAGACATTAATGACTTGAGCCTATCAAATACCGGCTACGGCGCATATTATCATATCAATACCCTAGTACATATCAAGTTAATAACAGCGACGATGCGCAGAGGCTCTGGGTTAGGGGGCCCCGGAGCTCCTGGTAGGCCCATTGGTTAATCCAACCCTGTCTATAACGTGTTGCGAGAGCGTGTGAACTGGTTAAAATGCGTGAGTCTCACTGCGAAATGCGTGAGACTAGAGCGCTGAAATGTCTAAAGAAAAATAGTACGCTGAAAAAATCCATTGTATCCTACTTAGTGCATCATCGTGTTGTTGAATTTTTGGGGTCAACATTTGGCGCTGGCTGGGGTTTATCAGTGCTTTCTGCACAATCACGCATTAAAACTTGCCTGAACAAGATCGTCAACAATGTGTATGAATAAGCCTAGCCAATAGCTCAACAATACAGGCCATACAAGCATATTATGACCTGCTAGTGATTGATGACAACTGGTCAACTGATGTACATAGTGCATGCTATTTTTGCAGAGCCTATAACTAACCTCTAGGGTCCGAATCTCATTTCTGGGGGCACTTAAGTAAGACGTTTCATTTATAGTAGCCCACACATTAAAAACACGTTTTAGTTTTTCTTGAGGTTCCCCGATTTTGCGAGCAAATGCCAAGATGGCCACCTGAAAAAACAATGAATTAAATCTATAACAGGCTATTGCTATTTCTAGTCACTTATTGGCAAATGCTTTAAACATAGGCCTAGATGTCTTATCAGTATGTTTATATATTAATTAACTCCAATATTGTATATTGTGCTTTACAGTAGGCTATACTATTATAAAATTAAAGCATATTATTAAGGTGCATAGAATCGGTAGCGTTTTGAGTCTAATTGGACTCTATATGTGTAATAATTTACCCATACTGAAAATATAATATTGGTAAAATGTAGGTTACTATTAGGCAAAATGCAATTGAATAAAGCATTTGAAGGACCGAACGTGATCACTGTTATTCTGAGATGATAACGGGGAAAAAACGCAGTAGCTTATTCTATGATGCATGGAAGTGAAAAGACCCAAACCTACCTGAAACCACAAGAGCTTCGTTTGGTCCAACTGTGTGGCAATTCCCCATTTTATTTGAACAAAATGTAACCAAATCGAGAAGTCTTTAAATTTGTATCACGACGACCAACACCACGCCTTTCCTATGAAAACAATTTGTCTCCAGTGCTCAGGATTCTTTTGCCCCGCCTCTCAAAATGATAGGGCCTATGTGTCCCAGTCTGTGTTGTTCCCACTCATATGAGTGGCACTCTTAACACGATAGCACACAAGATATTCAAATATAAGGATGCTTTTAACTCTGTTTTAACATAAATAAAAACATACTTTGTGAATTTACTCACATGGAAGCATGGCCTGTCAATACTGTTTGTGTCCTGCGTTAAACGCGATGCACTACTGCCACCCTGAGGTAATGGTGTGCAGATGGCATGTTTTAGAACCAGAGCGTGCAGGCTACTACTTACTGCCTCAAAGCAAATAATACGTTTTTTCATTATTCAATTCAACTATTAAAATCATGTTGATGTTGACAAAGCATGTCTTTTATATTAGATATATTTTATATAAGATGAGCATCATATCGTGGATTTGGATTTCAATGTGCCTTCCAGTAGGCTTATATGGGATCACCTAAAGATACACTTTGTTGCAATATTGTGTGATTTTAGAGAGTAATATAGATCTTCAAATACCAAACAGAAGGACAACCTATCCAACAAACTAGTTGTTGCCTAAGTGTTAACTTCTGAACTCCTGCATAATCATCTCCTTGGTGCTTAGGTAATCATTAATGATCATAAACAGTGATTATATGACCACGTTTCATTTATACATTCGAACCAACCTTCCCTGAGAAGCGTGGCCTCAGACACGCAGACGAGGAAACCCAGGGAGTATTGAAAATGGACCAGGACCCAAGCAGGCCGACATGGAGCAGGCAGATCGAGTTCACCCTGGCTGGGATAGGCTGTGCTGTAGGCCTGGGCAACGTCTGGAGGTTCCCTTACCTGTGTTACAGAAGTGGAGGAGGTGAGACAAGTTCTTAAAGAGACTGGAGGGCTCTGTAACAAGTCTATATACCATGCATTCATTATCATTTGCAAAATATGCCAACAAAACATGTTAAAGGGAATTGTTCAGGAGAACAAGTGTTCAGTAAATGGGTACACTATCTTGTGCTGGTTCGTGTTTTTATGTCTAAATATTTTGTGTGCCGTTTTGGAAGAACAAGTTCAATTGCCAGTTTACAGTCCCCTCACACACCTGTTGATTATAAAACCTGAGTGAGCTCCACATGTGAGTGGTGGTAGCTGAGTGGGTTGGAAACTTCCTTATAGCTTAGTTATCTTTTACGTGAGGTGACTGGGGACTTTATCTATTGGATAACTCACACAGTTGCTCTGTGAAACGATACGGCGTTGGCACACGGACAAATAGTTGAATCTCAATTTGTGTAACCTTTCCTGTAGATGGTCATTAGTGACCTTGTTTGTGATCTTTGCTGTAAGGTGCGTTCCTGGTCCCCTACCTGCTGATGCTGGTACTTCTAGGGATTCCTCTGCTCTACATTGAGTTGACTGTGGGACAGTACATGAGGAGAGGACCTGTTCAAGCCATGGCTAAAGTCTGCCCGCTGTTCAAAGGTACATGGCTGGTAGTCACAAGGAATTCACATCACCTCTGTACTGTAAAGAGAAGTTATAGTACATGGTGTTGTTTACCTTCAGGAGTGGGCCTGGCGACGGTTGCCATCTCCTTCATCATGTGTACATACTACAACATCATCATCACCTGGGCCCTGTACTACCTCTTCAGTTCCTTCCAGAGCCCACTACCCTGGCAGAACTGCAACAACACCTGGAACTTGGCCAACTGTACTGACCAAATGTCCAACTCCAGCTCACAATCTTCCACTGCCAGCCAGCAGTTTTTCAAGTAGGTCTCACTGAGGTCAGCCTGGATATCACCACTGTCCAACATTATGGACAAATATAAAATTACTTCAGACACAGAATGGGAACCTGGCTAGTTGTGGTAGGAAGAATAAAGATGCTTCAATCAAGAGGACATAGAGGGCAGAGACTGGATTTCCTGGAATGCAGGATCAACTCTACTGTTAATTATTTGCAGGAAGACATGACACTGCATACTTACGTGATTCATTATAATGAATTCAAATTCTGGGAATGGTTGGTAGGATTGTTTATGTGAGGTTATCTAAATGCTGTTCTGTGTTTTTTCTTCTTCTTTCAAATCAATCATGACATCACATCTGCCTCATGCCATTCTTTTGACAACAACAATTATTGTAAAATCACTCAAGGTCCAATGGTGACCCTTCTTTTCAGGTTCAAGGTCCATAACATGATCATTAATGTGACCCTGTGCTTTGCTGTAGCTACAGGATGCTGCAGCGGACCGGGGGAGTGGAGGAGACGGGGACAATGAGATGGGAACTGTTCCTTCTTCTTCTGCTGTCCTGGATCCTCATCTACCTCTGCATCTTCAAGGGGGTCAAGTCAACTGGCAAAGTGAGGAGAGGAAGAGAATGGCTATAAGAGCCTCATACTCATTTGTGTAGTATATACATATCTATAGCATGTCTGTGTGCGTGTGTGTGTGTGTCCAGGTGGTGTACTTCACAGCCCTTTTTCCGTACGTCATCCTGTTGGCTCTGTTAATAAACAACGTCCAGCTTCCTGGAGCAATGGATGGCATCCTCTTCTTCATCGTGCCTGAGTGGGAGAAGCTGCTGTCTGTGGAGGTAAAACAGGAAGTCATAGGCCCCAAAAGAATGGACAGAAAAGTGGATGGAGGGAGAGGCCAAAATTGTGTAAGACACAGTCTGTCAAGTGTAGAGTACGTGGGTGAAGGGGCAAGAGTGATGAAGCGGTTAAGGACGTAGACATATTATTGTGTCATAAGGAGTTAGATCAAGTAACTGTTGAGCTGTAAGAGGTATGGTAAACGGTGATATCCCATAGACATTGGTAGTATGGAAAGCTGTTGTTGTGTTTCAGGTGTGGGTGAACGCCGCAGCTCAGATCTTCAACTCCATAGGAATAGGCTTCGGCTCTCTCATGGCCATGTCTAGCTACAACTCCTTCAACAACAATATCTTAAAGTAAGCCGCCACAATAACTCCTGCAATGATCCTTCTTGCTGTGATTTTGATGTGTGAAGAAGCTACTTCGACGTTAGTAACACTGTGCTCTCTCACCACAGAGATACCCTAGCTATAGCCATTACCAACTCGCTGACCAGCATACTTGCAGGCTTTGTTATTTTCTCAGCCTTTGGCTACATGTCTTTTCTACAGAACGTACCCGTCAGCGAATTGGCCGTGGATGGTGAGTTAGTCATAGATTGTAATTTTCAGACGACTCTGAAGACCTTTGACTTAACAGTGCTTTTTTTTTTTACCTTGTCCATGTTCGGGCTTCTAGGACCAGGGCTGGTGTTTGTGGTTTACCCACAAGCCTTTCTGACAATGCCAGTGGCTCCGCTCTGGGCTAGCCTGTTTTTCTTCATGCTGTTGTGCCTTGGGTTGGACAGCCAGGTGTGGAACTCACTCAAACTTAATGACCTTTCGCATTCAGATTTGTAAAAGACGTAACCTGTCCTGCAGAACAAGTCACAGGTACAAAACATCCTCATCAAGTCTTAATTCAGAAGGGATATTGTCGTTATTTGCCAGTTTGCCATGGTGGAGGTCATGGTGACCAGTCTGATGGATGGTTTTGGCCAGTCCCTAATGAAATACCTCAGACAGAAGGAGCTGCTGGTTCTGGTGGTCTGCTTCACAGCTTTCCTCCTGGGGATCCCTCATGTCATGCAGGTACACATAACCAACCACTGTGTACGGCATCCTATCATGACCATAGTTTCATCCATCGACATGCTGAAGGGTCTGTCTGTGCAGGTGGGAATCTATGTCTTCCAGCTGATGGACCACTACACAGCCATAGTGTCCATCATGTTCCTCGCCTTTTTCGAGGTTGTGGCTACCTGCTGGATATATGGTAAGAGCTGCCATGTGTGTCCATGGAAATGTATGACCCAAAGGAATTTGAAGGTGGAGGAGTCGTGTTTCTTTTTATTGTGTATTCTTGAAGGGTTGAAGAGACTTTCCGACAATTTAGAGGAGATGACTGGAAATAAACCCAACGTCTTCTTCAAAGTGTGCTGGACAGTGGTTTCTCCTCTTCTGGTTACTGTGAGTCATCCTATCAACATTTGACTAGCAACTAGCAAAAGGTGACATTGGCTGGATAAAAACCCCCGTGAATCCTTTTGGTTTTCAACAGGTGATCCTGATTTTCTCCATCATCCAGTTTAAACCTGCCCGCTATGAGGGCTATGTGTACCCACCATGGGCTCAGGGGATTGGCTGGGTCATCGCCATGGCCTCTATCATCTGGATTCCTCTTGGAGCTATTCACACTCTGTGGGTCCTCCCGGGCTCCTTCACGCAGGTAAAGTAGTCCACGTCCTCCATGTCTGTCACTCTTTCAATATCTCATCTCTTCATTGACATAAACTCACGGATCGAACATTGAAACATGAACATGAGATAAATGACTCATTGACCGAGAGAACGCCAACTGTCTGACGAAGGCTTGTCTTTCCCCACCCCAGAGATTGAAAAGTTCAATAACGCCCTTCGCGCTCCACGAGAAGTCGGACGTGCCTCACTACCTGGAGGGTGGAGGGGAGACGTACTCAAACGGAGCCATCATGAGTTCCATTATCCCTCTCGCTGAGAAGCCTTCCATCCAGACTAATCTCTGACAGCCCCTCAGCTGGCAGCTTACAGGCGTCTGTGCCTGGGACCGTGACACACTTGACATTCACTGCCATGGCAACAGATTATGGTCTAGGTGTCCTCATGAGCACTGTGAAAATGGCCTTCCAGTTAAATTCTCTTCTTATAATGTATTCATTTTGCAGATGCTTTTATCCAAAGTGACTCACAGTGGGGGGATTTGAACCTTTGACCTCTTAATCTGCAGCCTTTCACTCTAACCCCTGAGTTGTATATATCCCCATCACCACTGTTCCTGGCCAATCGATGGCTCCACTGCTAAGTCTGCTGCCAGTTCACTGATTCTGATGGATTATAGTCCATGTTGGACTTGGAGTTCTTTACAATTATATCGAAAACAAATTATTAGAATAAAATACTTCTAATATTAGATCTGTGTCTATTGTCTATTATTTCATTGTGTGTCGGGGGGGGGGGGGGGACTGAGGAGCAGTAGGTACACAGAGAAATATGGTCATGTTGAACTGTCAGGGATTTTGGTGTGTTTATTTCACATCAGAAAATAGCATACATTACTTTTCGAATAGGAAGATTCAACTGCAGTCAATAACTGGGAGCAGACAGACTTATCGATTTTGTTCTTTCTGGTGATTCATCTCATGTCTATAGAGCACCACCTCGTGGATAACACTGCTATTGATTTAGAAGTTTTGGCATGTTTCTACAGTATGTAACGCGTTGGCTGTGAACCTACGTATATTTGTGATCTCATTGTGCCATACTGTCCTGCTAGGGCACTCAGATCTTCAAATCTGCTTTTAAATGTGTCACGATGTTGCTACAAATTAAAGGGTGATCAGGCTTTTTCTGTGGCTGGGCCAAAGCTTTGGAATGCTCTCCCTTCTCATGTGAGGTCTGCTCCTTTGCTGGATATTTTTAAATCTACTCTAAAAACAAATTTGTATTCTTTCACTTATGGAAACTTTTGTTGTTTTATACATAGTTTTGCTATGCACAATGTACAGCACTTTGGATCAATTTGTATCGTGTAAAATGTGCTTTATAATTAAAGGTTGATTGATTGGTATTTATTATTTTAATACAAACGACAGTACTGAAAACCCCAGTTTGAAAGGTTTAACAAAGCAAAAACAAACCAAATTCGAGAGAGTTATGAATACACCATACTTTGTGTGCTGTAAACGTTACATGTTATTCATGTTTTACTTTGTATTGTCCTGCGAGTGTATACAGTAGCTGGTTTTCATATGATCCAACTATAACATGGCATGTGTGTATCGTGAAGCAAATTCTGTAACTTGGGCTGTTGGCGAGATCAAAGTCTGTTTTGACCGATACACAACAATCTACACTGCGGCACTTGACACCCTGCTTATCTTATACTGTAATCTGACCAACAACTTTCTGTAAATCCCACATGAAGATTACACAATTATTGTCAATCAAATAGGTCAGCATTTTAACAAGGTTTTTCTTTTTGACTGGGAAGGATGACATGCTAAATCTCATGGTGTCGCAACGTGGGAACGAAGATTAAAGAAACCCGAGTTGCTCAAAGTCCAATGGGTGTGTTTCGCTGTGTCACCACAGAAGGTGAACAACACCTGTCAAGTGTACCACTCAACACCCAGAACATCAGAGGAGGTCACTAAGAATGACAAGAGGCAATTCTTATTCATTTATTGAGAAATATCTACTTTATCATGTAAGTACACACTTGGGGAGAGTATACAAGCGCACTCAAGAGTTAGTCACCTCTACACAGGATGCAAGTGTTGCCTTCATACCTCTTTCTAAAGTACAAAGCCGTTTAAAATCACACAGGATATTTTTATGGAGTGGGGGAAATACATTTGCTTGACAGGGAAGGGATAACAGAATCGTGCTTGTGGCTGTCCCCTCATACTGACTGAATTGGTGGTTGATGTGGGTTTGGAAAAAACCTTTCGTAAACCTGATCCATGCCAACTCAGTGTTAAAACAGAAGTACAGATGGTAGAATGGACTGAGCATTATCTATTAGTCAGGGTACAGTGTATTAAACCACATCCCACCGATGTAATCATTGTTAAAATACGTATATGTATATATATATATATTTAAAAAAAAAGAATACCATAAGTATCATTGTTACATTTATGAACAGCAGTGTTCTCTCATTACAAACAGATATGTGATATGACCTACCAAAGAAAAGAAAGACAAGAAAATGATGGCATCCTCTTCCCTCCGAGGTGACGGTCGTGCAGACGACCGCAAGGTACAGGAGCAACCTCCCCCCCCTCTCCTGGTTTGCAGTCGCATTGTTTCAACAAGGCTGAGCAAGTACAGCAAAGATCACGTTGCAGCACTCAGTAGTAATTGAGTAGTGGTTAAGAAGTGCCCTCCCTCCTCGTTTCCTCACACCTGAGAACCCCCCCCCCCCACCCCCCCCACACACACGCACAGATCTGTACACAGATCCCCCCTCATCCACATTCCTCCACAGCCAGTCCAACTATAGTTGTTGTTGTTCTTGTTGCCCGGCAGGGGTCGCTAGGGAGACACCGTTTCCGCTGCTTCTGCGTGCACCGCCGACTGCTTCTCACTCCGTTGCTAAGACACCTGTTCCACCGGCCTCATCTGCACATCGCCAATCTGCAACGCACACAAGGGGGGGGTTTAACAAACAGAGGTTCCGCGCATGGTCCTAAAACTCATCAGGTTTTCGGTTCCAATCCTATTGAGCGGGTGCCATTGTACCAACAAGCTTGGCTCTCGAGTGTTGACTCGGAGAGGCTAATGTTGACAGAGGGGACTGGGAGCATGACTCGCCTGCACATGAGGAGATGCGCTGAGGACGTATGTGACCGCGCTGGCTATGTCTTCCGCTTTTAAACACTGTGGAGAGAGAGAGGGGGGGGGGGGGGGGGGGGGCGGAGAAGGAACCCATCACCGATTGTCAACTCGTAGCTCATTCGCGTTTAGGGGAGGACAAAAATCCACTCGTGCTGGGGGGGCCCCTGCGTCAGACGTACTTTTATACTCTCGTACACCGCTGCAGCCTTCTCCGGGTCACTGTTGTGGTGCCGGAATGCAAACTCGGTCTCCACTATCCCGGGCGATATACTCTGCCAAAAAGGAGTTCCAACGGAAACGAGTTAGTTATCTTTGTTTACACACACACACACACACACACACACACACACACACACACACACACATACACCATACCCCCCACGCAATACGCCCACACGGCACACATGCACACACGAGAGCTGGCACTGACAGTGGCTCTGATGTGGGTCTTGGCTTGTCGTAGCTCTTGCCGTAGTCCCTCGGTTAGAGCCGTCACCGCATACTTGGTGGCACAGTAGAAGTGCTCGTCTGCACTGGGTACCATTCTGTGTCCGCCCATACTAAGGTAGACAGTGAGAGAGAGGAGCAGAGAGAGAGAGGAGCAGAGAGAGAGAGAGAGGAGCAGAGAGAGAGAGAGAGAGAGAGAGAGGAACAGAGAGAGAGATAGAGGAGCAGACAGAGAGAGGAGCAGAGAGAGAGAGAGAGAGAGAGAGATTAAGACATTGCATGGGAGATGAAGATAAACCCAAACTGCGATACGTCTGCGGTATCGCTGGTATTCGAAACCTGCCTTCCGCTCCACACCGAGGATTGCGGCGTTTCTGATCTCGATACCTATTAATGTTGATGATGTGCCCGTCGTCGACGTTCCTCTCCTTCATGGACTGATAGGCCTCCCGCGTGCAGATGGACAGGGCTAGGACGTTCACCTGGAGGGACAACAAGCACAGATCAACACCACCCGCCTTGGAGGACGCGTAAACGACCAACGGAAGAGTTCGATGTTGGCCTCGCCACAACATAACATTCAGTGTCTGTTCACAACGAACGGGGCACAACTCTTTTGCTTATCATTACTGTCGAGTGTGATTGACAAACGCTAAAACCTAACTGGAGCAGTGTCAACAGTGGAGTCTGACAATCTCCTCTATCTTCTCACCTCTCCCACAGTGACTTTCAAAGGCGGCAGGTTAAAGCCTAACAGCGGCTAGGTAGAGGGGGGGGGGGACTGAACAAGGTCAGTGTCCAGATTACTCAGGCTAAAAATACACCCGCGAACACATTCATTTTGGCCTCCATGGCAACAGATGGATAGGCGTTAGACATGTTCCAGCTCGCGAGGGATGGAGTTTCTGAGCGAGGGAAGGGGGGGGGGGGGGGGGGGGGGGGGGGGGGCTTGAATGGGTCAAAAGCTCAATGAATCAAACTGTTAAAAAGGGACATTAAACAATGGAAGGGGCCAAATCCAGGATGCCTAGAGTGAGCCTCTGTGCACCGTACCAAGCCTCGTCTCGCGGCCAATGAAACAGCTCCACTGTGTGTGTGTGTGTGTGTGAGAGAGAGAATGGTAGCCACTAAAAAGGACAACATTGACATGACTGTGTGTGTGTGTCTGTGTGAGAGAGAAAGACAGAGTGTGCACGGTACCCGCCCCCCAAAACAACGTCGACATTGTGTGCGAATGCGCGCGCGCGAGAGCGAGCTCACATCAATCATGTTCCTCCAGCCGTCGGTCTTGCCGCTGAGCAGGGGCTCGTCGTGAGCCAGGCCCGCGTTGTTGATGCACACGTCCACGCCCTGGTGCAGCGTCTTGATGGCCGAGAACATGGACAGGATCTCCTCCTCGTTGGACAGGTCGCACTTGTAGGGGATGAGCGTGCCGCTGTAGCCCGCACTCTGGCACTCGGCTGCCAGCTTCTGCACACACGGAAGGAAGACAGGGAAACACACGTGTTTGTCTGAGGAACACAAAATAACACACCTGTTTGTCTGTGGAACACAAACAAATTACACGTGTTTGTCTGAGGAACACACAACAAAAAACACACTTGTTTGTCTGAGGAACACAAAATAACACACTTGTTTGTCTGAGGAACACACAACAAAAAACACACGTGTTTGTCTGGAGGTGTGCTTGAGGAAGGGTCCTGTCGTAAACTGAGGTGGGTGTTCCAAGTGCCAGCCGGAATTCTCGAGTCCTCCTCAGTTCAGGGAAACGTTTAACGCACGTCTTTTTAAGACGTCCCAACTGGCAACTTCGCAACAACTCGCAACTTAAACGTTTTCCAAGAACGACTGCATCCGTTTTGTTTCAAGGAAAAGGTTCACACCTGGCTAGTAAGAAAACCAAGACAGGCAAAGCCTTTTCATTTGGCATGGAGGGTAGATGAGTCTGCCTTCAATGGAAGTGTGTCACAGAACAGTCCAGCATCAGGGTGATTTGACAAGTTAGAAAAAAAACTGCCCCTTCCCATTCACCGATAGACCTAGCTGAAAAAAAATGTGGCTGCAAATCAATAATGGAAACGCGCCACAACAGAATGGACGGCTAGTGCAGACCTGCCCATTCTTGGCACTCTATTTGCAACCGTTTCTAATGTTGTTTAAATCATTAAAACACATTACAGTTTCTATTTTTACATTCGCCGCAGACACAAGCAAAGCGAGCGCTGTTCCAACAGTTAAGTACAGCACGAGGCCAGAACAAGCCTTGCTGGTGTCAGGCAACCTTCCTGGCCCCAACAACCCTCAATCACAATCCATCATGCCTGACGTGAACTATCAAAGTCTAGGAAATAACACCGATGACCTCAATCACGCCTTGATTAGCGGTGTGTGACCTTTGACCCCTCGCTCCTCCACTGAGGCCCGGAGGGTTCCATCCTGCAGCAGGCTGAACCACAACCAGGTCAGCCGGGTTTTTACGGGACCGGGCCTCTGATGTGACTCGACACAGATCCCCCTAGCGGGCACAGCTGCGCCCGTCACATGATCAGTCTGGGGACTGCAGTCAGACACACGGGGGGGGGGGATGGTGGTACTGGCAGGAAGTGATGCCAAGGACTGCGTGGCTCTCTCTCTCTCTCTCTCTCTCTGCCTCACCTACGCCGGGCCAGGGAATTTGGGACGAGGATGATTAGTGCTGCTGAGGACAGAGCCGCTGAGTCGGCCTGGTGTCTTGGCGCATGAACAAACATGGACACACACAGACACACTCATAAGTCACACACATAGGTTAAGACTTATCTAATGGCTCACTACCATGTACTACAAATGTGCCTACTGTTGCAGAACCGGAGAGGTTTGAACTGAATTTACCCAACACCGTTTAATCAGGATTATCTACAGAGAAGAACATTACGTGAAGTGAAGATTCGGGATTAAAGGGCTCTGTGAATTGTAACCTTGTTTAGGCACTGACTCGTTGTTTTATCAGGTCAAAAAAAAAAATGTCCGTTAATATAGAATGTTCATTTCCAGTGCAATGGTTCAAGTGCAAGAGGAGTGCAAGTCTCAAGGAGGGTCGCTAGTCCAGCATCCAAGACCCCCCCCCCCCCTCCCTCCCTCCCTCCCCCCCTCCCTCCCTCATCATCCATCCATGCCAAGCCCTCAGGGGATCAGGGTGGGAGCAGACACCGGGCGGGTAGGGGCGCCATGGGTCAGCATTGCCAAACAGAGCAAGAGAAAGCCCCGCCTCGGCCAGAGAAAAGGCCCGGCGTGAATGGGAGGCTGGGCCCGGAGTCCCTTTGTGAGAGCAAGGGAATGAACTAAGAGTGGACTATTGCTCCGTGACTAGAGCCACAACGGAGACTGGCTGAGACTGGCTGAGACCAGGAGCCAGGAACAGGGAGTCTTGCTGTGTGTGTGGGGGGGGGCTGGCAGAGGCTCATACGCTGGTGAGGTCATACGCTGGCCAATACTGCAATCCTGGCACGGGGGGAATGCTGTGGCACGGACACAATGCACCTAAAGCTGCTCCACACAAGCATCCACAACAAAACACGGGGCTTTACCTAGCCCTTCAACAAACATGACACTACGGCGTAGCCTCACGTCGGAACTAGGTTAACCTATCGGTCCCACTTTAGAATTGGCCTACTGCTTCTTTGTGAAGGTCATAGCATAAAAATGAAGCCCATGCAATCCAGTAAAAAAAAATACAAATAAAAACGATGCTACAACCAAACGGCAACATCCGGAAAATGGCTACTGTAAATGTCATCATGGATCCATTGCGGTCTCCCACGCACGAAAACTGACATTGAGGGCTGACCTCCCGAGTGAGCAGTGTGGGTCCTCTCTGAAACCGTACCCCGGGGTCACCGGGGCCTCGGCCGTGTCATCACTCAGAAAACACATGATGTCTATTCCCTCTTGAGCAGCTATGAGCCAAGAAACCAGCTCTAAGCCCATCTCTCAGGCGGGGGCACACAAATAGGTCTGCATCTCGAGGCCACAGGCTTCGTTCTCAGAGTTTACATAAGTACGGCCTGACATGTGAGGACAGGGAGAGCGAGAAACACAGAGAGAGAGAGAGACACAGAGAGAGAGAGACAGAGAGAGAGAGACAGACACAGAGAGAGAGAGAGAGAAGCAGAGGAACGCTGTTCTGCAGGTGGAATCAACCTCAGTGGGACTCAGTGATGCAGAAACAGGCTAACAGGCTGCCTAGCTACGAGCACCAGTTAGTGATCCACAGTATAGCAACAACAACAAAAAAAGCCATTGGCTTATAGATCAGTGTGTTGTGTGCAAAGCGACATGCGACGTGCACGCACACGCAAGGGCGGAAAACATGCGGGCAGGCACGCACACACATGGTCTATATAACCCCTGCAGCGGGCTCTTATGTAAGGTCAGCTATATAGGAGGCATTACTGCCCACCTCTGTTCACCGGCGCCACATTCACGATATTCATCCAGGCATTCAAACAGGACTCAGTGAACCGTTGCCCTGGTTCTTACTGGGGTGTTAAAATGGAGATTTGCTATTCCTATTTGGAATAGGTTAAGTCCTATGGCCGTGTTAAGACGTCTGGGACTCTGGGACGTTAGTGAGCAGGGAGCCAATGGATGCCGCTATGAGCGAGGGAGTGTTCCGGAATGGTCTCAGGTTAACTAGAAGGAGCTCGGAGATACCACAGGCGTTATTTATCGAGGGGCTCGTGTGCCTCACAGCTCATTTTCGGAGAGAAGCCGTCGTGCTAGCGCGTCGATAAGGAGTTCAGACTGAACGGTCTTGCCATGAGCGCAATATATTTCAGTTGTCAGCCCACTCCTTCCTGTCCCATCTTCTCCGGAGCACCTGTACCGCACAATGCAATCGGGCCTGTCACGCTGGATTTGTCATCCTAAATGACTGAGGCCCGCGGTGTCGCTGACTGAGGCCCGCAGTGTCGGTGACTGAGGCCCGCGGTGTCGGTGACTGAGGCCCGCGGTGTCGCTGACTGAGGCCCGTGGTGTCGCTGACTGAGGCCCGCAGTGTCGCTGACTGAGGCCCGCGGTGTCGGTGACTGAGGCCCGCGGTGTTGCTGACTGAGGCCCGTGGTGTCGCTGACTGAGGCCCGCAGTGTCGCTGACTGAGGCCCGTGGTGTCGCTGACTGAGGCCCGCAGTGTCGCTGACTGAGGCCCGTGGTGTCGCTGACTGAGGCCCGCGGTGTCGCTGACTGAGGCCCGCGGTGTCGCGCTCAAAAAGAGGGAGGGTGAAAGGGGGGAGGGGGAGGGACTACGGGGAAGGAAGGATTCAAGGACATGAGGAAACCGCAGATTTGAAAAGAAAAAGACAAAAGATAAGTAGTAAGGGGCTCGCAACACGTGTGTGAGTGCGTGTGTGTGTTTGAATGAGAGAGGTGCGGTTCAAAGCGGAGGGAGTCCAACTGGAACAAGGTCCACCCTCTCTCCACCACAGCGTAACAGTCTTGATATGTTTCGGGTTTAGGAAATGTAGCCGAGATTTTTTTCTCCAGAATACACATTTCATCTAGGCCAGCTTTCTGCTCATGTAATCTTCCACTCGCGTGAACACGGAAAAAAAGATTACAAAAAAGGGACAACTCGGGGTCAAATAGACAGTGAACATCGCTATCAGATCGTGTATGGGCAAGGCCGATTGGAGGCTGTATAAAAGGATGTACAACGAAGGAGGAAGCTCTGCCCAGGAAACGAGAACTACGGGAACACACTTTCCATCGAGAACGGTCCAAAGGTCAAGTTGCGAACGGGTCTTGATTGCACTATATACCTACCCACCTATGAGATAGTGCTGCACGGAGGAACCAGCAACTGCCCGTTAGAAAGACCCCCCTGTGAAACCAACGCCCGCTTTGACACCCGCAGCTTTCTGACGACGCACACGCGTTCGACGTCTAGAGTCGACCAAAGCCTGGACGCCGACCGAGAGGCAACGTCCATTGAGAGACTTTGGACATCAAGCGCGGCGGTGACTGTCAAACGTCCCGTCTGATGACAAGTGAAAGCCCACCGATGTTTGGCACGAAAGTCTGGCAGCGACCACGACCCAGTCGTGACCCCGGTCGAGGACGGTGCGGCGGGAGCCAGGTGTCGCGCGACACCGGGTCATCCGGCGTGGCGGGATATCTGTTGAGCTACGGAGACAAAGCAGGAACGTGGGCAGGAAGAGAGCTTGACCTGTGATTAAAAAAGAGGGCAGACAGTCTCAGCCAGGCTATTCCGATTATATGGCAGATCATATATTAGAGAAGAAGATTGGGGGGCAATTAAAGAGACATTGCCCCCAAATCCAAAAGTCTGCTCTGACGTCGTCCTCGGGCGCGGGAGTCCATCTCCTGGTGACGAAACGCGTTGAGGGTTGCGTTGGGCCTGGTCGGTGAGGGGAGGTGATGAGCTTCTCCACAGGACCAGTGCCCCCCCCCTGCCCTCCCCCACACACACACACACACTGTCTCCTCAGCCTCACGTGACAGGTTATATCAGCAGCTGACGCGGGCTTGAAGTGTGTCAAGCATGCATCCTACACCTCCCGCTGTCACGCCAGGCCTCTGGGGCTGCCGGGGACAAGCACTCTCACTGGGCCCGTCACCAGGAGCCTTGGGGGGGCAGGCAGGCAGGGGGGGAGGGGGGGGGCAGGGGGGAGGGGGGGGCAGGGGCTCGCTGGCCAGAGCGAGCGAGAGATACCCAGCTGCCGCGGCGCAGCAGCCGTGTCCGCCCCCGGTAAACAAACCGAATGCGACGTCGCGCGACACCGTCCTTCTCCCAGGAGTTCAGGCAGGTCGCGGAAAGGTCACGGCGAACCCTGGTGGCCCCGTGCGTGTTTAAACACGCTCCACCACCACCACCACCGGCGGCAGCGTGTGAGGTAACAGTGGGTTCGTGGATCCTGCACGCTCCACAGGAGTCCGAACGCGGCTCCATTCTCTGTGGGGCACAGCTGCCTACAGGCAGGAGTGCAGCATGCCACGTGTTTGGTGCTAACACGCAAGACAAGAGCAGAGAGCAGAGCGGGGCTGGTTAGGGGCCACATGCAGCCCTGCCCCTGTGAATGGCCTCCCCTTCACACACATCTGACTCAGAACTAATTCATCAAGCTGGGACTGATTGCAGGGAGCCTTTGAATAACATTTAGGTGGAGGAACACTTAGGTGGAGGAACATCTCATTGGAGAAAGTCGCTGAATTGCGGATTGTTAGTCGAGACTACGAGGAACACCGTGGTCTCACTTACAGACGGGAGACGACAGAATGTTCTCCGAAGCCTTTTCGACGCAACTGTCCTACTCAATACCCACAGCTGCCAACACTGGAGGTAGAAAGCCTCGAAGCATTCAGCATCCAATGCAATGCATTGATTTAGCCTCGGTTATACAGACCAATCCAATTAGAGGGCCTATATTTCTATTCCTCATCCATATCCCCCTCCTCTCCCTGAAACGGAGAACTCGGTGAACCGAGCCTGTCTTTGTGTTTGTGATCCAGCCTGGCCTAATTCAGTCTGTCCGACGCACAGCCATCTGAACCACAGGCATCCATGTGATTACAGCCTCCGCAGAACGAGGGTGCTTCTTCTAACCCCGTGTGTTCTTTCTCTCCCCTTTCCATATGAACTGCCTAAGAGGAGCGCTTTTCAGAAAGGCTAGATAAATAAACTGTCAGCCGAAGCCATGAGGAACAGGACACGGCCGTCGCACCCCGAAGGGGCGAGACATACAGCCGCACAGAGAGAGAGAGAGACAAAGCCAGCCAGGCAGTGACGGCCGAGACGGCTCCGCAGCGTGAACACAGACAAGCCCTCCTGCTGAGATGAGACAGGAAGTCTCTCCTTATCCTCCCTCCCCTCCCTCCCCCCGCCTCCCTCGCTGCATCTCCAGGTGACTAGCACGGCATGGACAGCCCAGAGTGGGGGGGAGAACAGGGGGGGGAGGGCTGTCAGGGGTCAGCCGGCAGTCGGGACCAATCGGGAGTGTCGTTGCCGTGCGAGACCTCTGTGATCCCGGGGGCGGGGGGACGAGAGCAGGCAGCCCGCCGCAGCCACGCCCACGCGGCTGTAATTATGGACGGTCAGCTGGACGTGGAGCTGGCTGGGGGGGGGGGGGGGGGAGGAGGAGAGGTGTCATAATGCACCACTGCAGCTTGTCTCTGTCATTGATCCAGCTATTGTCAGGGTTTCAGTAAAGGGGGCGTGGGATGTAAAAAAGAAAAAAACAACAACAAACAAAGCGGCTCAGCAACACAAGGATTTGTATTACCGAGCAAATAATGGTTAACTTGGCTGAGTGGTAACTCAATCGCAAACAGTGAAAGGCGTGAGAGAGATGCTTAGTAAGCGCCAAGGCGAGATTGTCTTTGACACAGCAACAGTTTCCATATGGGAAAGTGGTGACGGATGCAGTGATTTATCATCTTAGGGCCAAAATGGAAAATCAAGTCCGTGGAAAAGCGCCAGGGGGGTCAGACAAGAGTCGATGAATAAGTAATGAGCAGATGAGCCTGGGACAGAATTGACTCATCACATGGAATACCTGCAGTGCAGGTCGGTCACAAGCAGAGCCAGCACTTTTTTCATGGTTTCATTATCTTTACCCCCTGAGTGAATGCAAACACACTGACTGGAGAAAAGAGAGAGAGAAAGAGAGAGAATACGAAAGAGTGGAAGGAGAAAATACGCAAAGGGGAGCAAGACAGACTAAGAAAGGTGGAAGACAGAGAGTGGTCACCTGCCGGGGGGAAATGAAAAAAAAAAAACTTGCCGGGGGGAAATGACTCGCTGGGCGACAGCCGTGCGCTGGCCGGCGGCCCAGAACCCCTCAAAAAAGCAGGGGGGGGGGGGGGGGGGGGCACACGTCACTCCAGTGGCACCACAGTGACAGTTTCTCACAGACACAATGAACCGGTCGGGACCCGAATTCCCAATCCGCCGGGCGCACGTTTACCAGCGCATGCAGGCTGAGCCAAAGAGGAGGACTCTCTGTTTGGTGTCTGCCTGGTCATGATGGAGTACAGTTCCTACACCCCCCAGGGCGCACATTTAACCTCTTGAGCCTGTGAAGAATCCTAATATTCCCGTTGGCATGACGCATTGTAGGGCATCTGCATTGCTGTGTCTATTTCTAAACGCAGGCAAAGAAAACGACACTTTGTCCGTCTCCGACGATCCCGGTGCGTCTCTTTGTGTAAGGTGACATCACTTTTTCGGATAACTCCAGACCAAAATGGTAAATGGATTAACTTTTTCTGAGGCCGTTAATGGATTTTTGGGGGGGACGTAATGCAATTTTATAATCTCAAATGTAGGCCAGCCAATCCCTACCCAACTGGACGAGCAATGACTCAACAATCCTGTCGAACATGGCTCTCGATGGCTAAGTCGGGCATTAGCTCAGGACCACGGATGATCCGGACCATGCTCCGGCCCGAAAGCTCTGCTGACAGACTGACATGATCACAAAAGGGAATTGAAAGAAATACGGCCTGATTTATGGGGCTCTGTGGTGTTGTAAAAAGCTAAATAAAAGTTGGCCGCCGGGTCAAATGCATTCCTCCAGGGTGAATTATAGACAATGTTCCACAAGGAAAAGCTGGTAGATTGCTACCCATTAACACCTTCGGTCGGCTTTCGACTTATGATGTCTCCACAACCCATGGAGTCAATAAACACCATTCCCACCTTCTCTCATCTCAGCAAGTTTTTTCCCCGGGACACAAACATTTCTCACAACACTGGCAAACGTTACTGTAGTGGGCTGAAGCAGGCTGATAATGAACTACTGCTGTCATCTAACCTTAACTATTAACTGTAGCTAAGGGACTGCACTATGGCAGAAGAGGGCAGGGATCGGGGGGCATTGTTACGGGTCATTTTTTTCGAAAGGGAATGACGGTGCAAATAGTTTGATGGTCTATGTTAATTATTTTTTTGGGGGTGGGGAAAGGGTAGGAGGAGGGGAAACGAGGAGGAAACAAACTGGGACCCGTCTTTCCCTTGCCCACCCCGCCCCTCCCCTTTTTCGCACCAGATCCAAAGATGACACGGTGATCCTTGGGGCGGGACCTGCTTCATGCCATGCACCGCCGACATTTTCTGAGAACTGGCTGAGCCCAAAGTACAGCCACTCGTAGATAAAATGACAGACGCCCTCCTCCTTCTCCCAGGGGTGCCCCTCCTCCCGACAGGAACGCTGCTGAAAGCCGACCGTACGCCACCTCCATACGGTTACACAATGCAGCCCGACACACTCGGGGCTACGCCTGTGTACAAAACAATAAAAGCAGGTCGTGGCTTCGGCCAGCTGAGATAAAGGCATTGTACTACTTGATCTGACTCAGTCACTGAACTGTTTAGGATTGTGTTACACCCTCTGTGTTGCGGAAGGTTTTGTTTTAATCACTTGACTGAATTGCTCGCCTAATCACCAAGATAATTCTGATGTTACAGATGTTCTATGTAAGCCATTGAATCACAGTTAGGGCACCTGGAACAAGGTGACTATGCTTTACCTGTTCTCCCGGAAACAGAATCAAAATAAGCACAGGGGGATATATATGGTATGCTATGCTATGCTAAGCTAAGCGTGACAATAATATGGTCGTAGAACTGGTCCTATCTGTGGTAGCTATGTACAGTATGTTGCTTTGGATACAGATACAAATCTCAATGTGAAATGTTTAGGTACACTAGTTCCTGTAGGTTTTGACATAAGAGGCCAGTTTTTTTTCCTAAACATTTTACAAGTGTTTGTTGGAATCTGGCTAGCTTTCTGGTTGGGGTTTCTCGGAAGTTGCCATTCCATTCCAATTCATTCCCTCCCTCTCTCTCTCTCCCTCCCCTCGTTCCCTCCCTCCTTCTTTAATTCCTGCAGGCAGCCCAGGGCGACGATACAAGTCTCTCACTGCCGTCCCCTCCCCCCCCCCCCCCTCCTTTTTGAGGCACTTCTGTCAAGTTCCCTCTCCAGCTCATTCAAGCTCCTATTATACAGGAAATTGCTTGACATTACAGCATGACATACAATATGGTTTCATTCATGGAAGTGATCCTATTTCATGTCTTGTCTGTCATCACGGAGCACACTACTTTGGGGATATGTAAATGGTAGGCTACTACTGATCATCGTATTTTCCTGTGAAAGAGCACCGAGGGGAAGTTGAGAACAATTGCATGGTGATGGACACTCACGAACCCCCACGTTCGCTATTCCCGGTTTGGCCCTGCTACTGCAGTCCACAGTGAGCATGGCAAGGGGCTACAATGCCAGCCTTGTCCCCTCTGTTTTAGCCCAGACAACTCTCAAAGGCCTCTTACAACTGATGCAGTCTCAGAGAGGGGGCATTGAAAGCTAGGGTTTTCCTTCAACCACACAATCTAACATCTTTCCTCTTGGCTGGCCAAATGTTTGTCCAAAATAAGTTTGCGTGTGTATAAATCAAAGCTTGGTATAAAAAGCAGAGTTTATAAAAGTACATCCAAGTACACAGCCTACTTCTGAAATGTTTTCTGTGAACACATGACTCAAATGATAGGCATTCTTTTCTATGAGAAAATTCCCCTTATATTAAAAGTCCAAACTTACGACACAGAAAATAGTAATGATCTACTCAGCAGACAAACTATAAGTGGTAAGTTGAGGCAAGCTGAGCCCTCCTTTGCAGTAAACCTGGGACTAGTTTGACATATTGTAATTGCTGATTGATTCTGAAGGCTAAGTTGCTGTAAAGTCTTGCAAAAGTCAAGGACAGGGGCTAAAATCTAAAGGTTAACGATTGACAGGAGGCCATGTGATTAGCAAATGGGGGGAGGGCTAAATCAATTGCACAATCAAGATAAGACAATAATACAAATAGCCCGCCCACAGTTTTCAGATCTTATGTGTATATATTCAAGATGTACGTGACTATGTCATGTTGACAAATAAGCCTGTTTGTTTATTTGATAATGTAGCATTATGTGTAAAAGCCCAGTATACAAAAGCATGAATAGTCTATAACAGATTCCTGTAAATATATATTTTTACAAGGATTTCTTTTACAAATGTACTTGTCGTGTGTAATTGTTGGGAGAGCTCATGGTGTAATGTAATTGTTAAACTTTTATCCTTGTTTCGTCACTTTGAATCATAGGTCGGATATATAACTACACTATTAAGTAGCCTACTGGGATCTGCATTAAGAGCATCGATGTAATCACTGTTTTTATTAGCTAAGAAGCTAGCTGGTAATCTTGCAGCCTGGAGGTGGTGGCTAGCAAGACAGCTAGCTCTCCAACAATCCCAAATTGATCTGCGGTGTACTTCCATCAACCCTAAGAACAAGCTAATGTTGGTTACCAAATATGAGTGTACAGTGTAGTTTCGTCACTTAGCATAGTTTAATATGATCTTACCTCTATCTTGTCCACGTTCCTGGCACATCCGACAACCTTCATGCCTTGTTGGACAAGTGCCCGTGCAACAGCCGCTCCAATCCCGACCGAGGCTCCTGTCACGAGAGCTACCCTGCCTTTCCAGCGCTCCATCTCGGAGGATTATCAACGACAAACACTATACTTTTACAAACCTGTCGCAGTGAAAGCGACAGCAATCGGTTACCGGCGAAAGTATATCTGTCCAAACTAGTCACTATACTTAGTGTTATATGGGGCGTGCTGCAGCACCATTCAGCCCTCCCTAATCCTGCTTTCGCATCCAGCATCCAGGAAAAACCATCGTATACGGAAGCCCCAATCCCTGCGCTCGGGATTAAATATTAAATGGCAACCGTTTCGTTATGTGTTTGGTTGACATCACCTCCCACTTGATTTATACAGGTCTCGCGGTGATAAACCGTAATTTCTTCAGGGACTCTAAATCTTGAGTAGATTACTGTTCAGCAAAGACATCACATCTCTTCATTTAGTAATGTCTGGATGATTTATGAAGTGTTTATGGATATTTGGCAAAAATATAATGTATGTCTCATTAAAATAATGTTTGTTGAAAATATATTATAAAAGTATTATTACTGTATGATTAAGGTTTGAGAAGTAGAAAACATTGAACAGAATTATGGCAATATTGAAACTAAATGCTATTCAGAAATGGAATTCTCCTGTAGTCTCTGGAACAACTCCTGTAATGATAAGGAGAAACCAAAAACGGGCTAAACTTGTCTAACAATGCCATCTACTGGTGCCTTGTTGACAACGGCATTGTGGATGACATTTGTCAATTTGCACATGGAAGACTAAACCGACCTAAAATAAAAAATCAAAACAACGGTGTAATGCATATTAATAAATATTCTTTATTTTTGTAAATTTCGCACATAACGCTCTTAACTTCTCATCCATCTCGTTATAAATGGATGTTTATTTTCTGTAAAATCTTTATATTCAGATAATTTCATTTCTGTACACATTGGAATTGGTACAACTTTTGCCACTAAAATGATGCGTCACAGGATGTGGAACAAAATAGAAAATGCAAAAAAAAACATAAGACTATCAACATCTAACCCTAATGTCACAGCTTTGCAAGCTTGATTATCAAAATCCACTGTGCTCTCACCAGCAGCCCTACATACCAGTTCAGAAATAACAGCTGGGCTTGGTCAGGGAGGGGGCAGAGGAGTGAGGAGAAGGGCCAGATAGAGGGGAAATAGGTGACAGGGAGACAGTTTGACATAGAAAATAATTCCCAATTACTTTAAACAAAAGGGTGGGAAAAAAATTGGGAACAAGACAACACATCATACTTCTGAAGTTTCTCTCTTCAGAGGCGGCGCAGCAGTGGTAATAATGAGTGTTTTCCAGTACAAAGATTTCATGTGGATAACTAATTGACGCCGGTGGCGGTGGCAAACCACTTTGCGCCACACACTGGTTTACTCTGCTCAGTGGAGAGGCAGTAATTGGTGAATTTCTCTTTCAGGTGCTGTCGGTACTGATCCCGGTTGTTGTAGAAAGACTTGTTGTTCTTCACAAACGCCTGGATTTCATCCTGTGTGAGGCAGTTCTCCTCATCTGAAGTCACTTCAGAGTCGTCCTGTTTCACAACCAAGGCACGGTTTACTTAAACCGATTTCTATATTGAAAGGTCTTCTTGGTTATAAACTATCTGGGCAAACCTAAAATGCACAATTTACTTCCAGGGATAACACGTACATGGTTGCCCTCAATTTGGTTCCCATATTGCAGTTCACAGATTATTAATACAATTCATAATTTAACAGATCTGTTATTAACATTAAATATTATGATTAATAATCATAATAATAATGTATTACAAAAGCATGGACATTTAAATTCTAATATTATATTGCAGATTAGATTTGACTTACCAGGAGTTCCATTAGACCATTGGCACTGGTGTCCCACTGACCAAACATGGCCTCTGGGAGCCCCAGATATTGGCTCATGCTCTTTCGATGCTCCGCCCACGGCAACTGAAGTGCAATGCTAGCAAACGTTTCACAGCATAAAGTGCTGCATGTTTGTTTGCTTCTGCACGTGTGCGGAGAGGCAGCGCCGAGCCCTTTCCTGTTCCCCTCTGACACACCGCCATCAGGCAGACCCTGACAAACAGGCCCAAGACATTGGTGAAAAAGAACATGTCAAGTCGGGGGGAAAATCCTCGAATGACATTTCAGCGATTGCGATCTGTCCCACGTTCCTCACCTGATCACTGCACATGCCCTTGTTCTTTCTTTTCTTCTTCTTGTTCTTGCCCTTAGTGTTTCCCTCAGAGATGGCCCAGCACTCCACGCAGCTGTCCACTCCATCCTCCTCCTTGTCCTCGGCACAGCGGTGGCCACAGGAGTAGTCACCTACAGAGGAGACTCCCCCCCGTGAGACCGGGGACTGACGAGGTCAGGTTACGTCACGGACGACACACAACGACACTTGGGGAGGGGGGGGGAAGCTCCTAAACTGACCCGCTTCGTCATGGTTGCAGATCCCCTCTGTGCAGGCCACGTCAGAGCCCTCCCGCGAGCCGGTTTCGCTGCCCTCCATGCTGGAGGAGTAGCCACAGTCGCTCACGTTGCTGTGAGGAGACAACCCTGGGAGAAGGATGGGGGGGAAGCAGCTGTAATCAGCTCAGTGTGCCCAAGCTACATGGTGCTACCGACCTCAAAACGAAAGGCACCGGTGGGGTGGATCTTACCGTGAGCGTGGGGATTGGTCTTGGGTGGTGGCTGATGGGCAGCATTACCTTTCTTGGCTTTGGGCGAGCCCGGAACGGCGCCGTCCGGGCAGCTGCAGGAAGTGCTGTCGTTGGTGACGATGACCTCCACGCGGCCCGCCGCTGCCGCCGCCTGCTCCTCCGGGCTGCCGCAGGCCTTGCAGCCTCCCTCAGCAGACCCCAACGGACCCTGCAGGCCCACAGAGAAAAGGGACCGTGTTGGGTACTCATGCTGTGGAGGGAAAGAAGTCAAGCGCTACGACCATTCAACGGTGGTCTCTATGCTTGGAAGGGCCATGTTGAGAGGCACAACGGCAACATAAGGATGCCTTGGATCTGATCATTGGCATTATGAGAGAGAGAGAGAGGGTGAGAGATAGATAGAGAGAGACAGAGACGGAGAGAGACAGAGAGAGAGGATTACCTCATCCAGACCCTTGTCCGGGCCCTCGGCCTCCTGCTCCAACACGTCGAAGCCACACTTGTTCTTGCGCCTGTTCTTGCGCTTCTGTCTCTTCTTCTCCTGTTTCAGCTCCTTGGCCCGCTCCTCCTCAGACAGCTCCTCGCACAGCTGCTCCAGACGGCTGATCCCCTGCACCTTCTCCACCGCCATCTGGAGGGGGGGGGGAAAAAGGCACAAGGAGCGGCGGATAAACCGTACGGCACACATCTGGTCCGCCGATCCGTCGCCCACGGACGGGGCCGAACCCCGAGGGGAAACGGGCGCGGTCCACCGAGCGCCTCGACAGACGCATGTCCCCTACGGGGTGGACGCGTCATGCAAAGCGGCGATGGCACCCACCTCAAAGCTCTTGCGCAGGGCATCGATGCCCAGGTAGAACAGCATCTGCCACGTCTGCTCCTCGGCCCGGAGCTTCTGCCAGATCCTGTGGAGACGCTCGTAGAGGTGGATCCCCAGGCAGGTCAGAACCTCCTCCTGCGCGATATCAATCGTCTTGGCGTGACGTTCCCTACGCCTGAACGGAGAGCATAACGTCAGACGCTCCGTTCGGTGGAACAGCACGCCCGCCCCGGCAAGAAACAACAGGTCAACGACGGCAACAAAAACGAGGGATCGGGGAGGTTTACGTACTCATAACCCCCTGCAAACTCGGGCTCGGCGCGACCCAGCAGGTGGGCGATGAAGTCGGTCTCGCAGCACACGTGGACGTGGCGCTCGTGTGGGCAGCAGCGGAGCCCCTCGTACAAAGCTGCGCAGTAGCCCTTCTCTTTACTGCAGTCCAGCTCCCCCACCAAAATGTTGTACGCCCTCAGTACCTTGTTCTTGCAGTCGGTGCAAAACCTGCCACGCAAAAAAAAAAAAGAACAATTCAAGCAAGAAAACAGGGAAACGACCCAGCAAACTATAAAATACTGTTATGGAAAACAAAGATTAAAACTAAAATGTGGAAACCAACCCCCTGAAGGGGAAGTTGTTGAAGGGTGAAGGAGTTACCTGTGTTTTCGCAAGTATGTCTCCAGGGTCTCCAGGAGACAGGCGCTGTCAATGAGGACGACCTCATCCCTGCACTCCTGAGACATGAGCTCCCACACGTCCATCCAGCTTCCCCTGTGATCACACCCAGGCTCGTCATGAGGACGGCTCAGCCCCAGAACATGGCATCTCAACATACAGTACACTGCACACTCAGCTAGGAAGAAGTTCAAGGGAGGGGAAACTATCAAACAAACTCAAATACGTCTTCATAACCACAACCTCAAATATTCCGTGACTGGTGTTAAGGCTAACTGGGAAAGTCCTTCTGGGGGAACACACTGTGCTGCCTACCTGCTGGGGAACTGAAACGGTCCAAAGTGAAACCCGATGCTACATCTGTTGTCTGTCCTGGCTCCTCCACTGTCTTTCTCTAAACCTACCGCTTTCACAGAGCATCCTTCTCTACAGATGCATAAAGATATCCCATTGCACACACTGCATCACAGCACATTTTTTTGCAAAAAGCATCTTTGAAAAAGACAGAGACGAACTAGCTTTCCTTTCAGGTCTCGGGAACAGAATCAACTGGCTTTACACTTTTCTACATGAGAGAAATCTTGTTCATGTGAATGTATTATGGAAAATCGAATAAAAAGAACTCACCCTAAAGGCTTGGGTTTGTGTGTGTCTAAGGAGTGCAACTGGCAACGTTTGTTCTTTTTGCTTTTTGGAATGGCATCGATCATCCCATTCAACTTTGACCTGTGGAACATGCAACAATACAGGATCAGTCATTAGCATTCGATTTCAAATATTTCCCTGACTGACAAAGACATGGAATTATTCTCCAATAAAACAGGCAGTTTTTTTTCTTTTCTTCAGTCTTAAACAACAATTCTTTCAAATGCATCATCTTCAGAAAGCTGGTAGTATCGAGCCTGCTCCCCTAAGAGCCTAAGTGGTCTTACCCGTGGACATAAAATAGGGTGAAGAGCTTCCTGGCATCTGACACACACCCCTTGGTGGCAGAGAGCACTCCTGTAGGTTTCACAGTGAGGGGCTCCAACGCCGGATTCCCAGATTCCACCAACTGTGAGAAGAGGCGCTCCACGCTCCTTCTGCAGCCCACACACGGCACCAGCTGGGTCAGGGCACTGAACACTTCCCTAGACGTCACCATCATGGCAACGCTCAGCTCCTGTTGCTTCAACATGCTGTGATACTGTGGCGAAAAGCACTCGGTTACAACACGGTCGAGGCGCTGACGGTGTGAGTCTATGGCGAAGGCATCCCTGTTCTTGAGGATAGGCATCCCTTCAGGTGCCATGTAGCCCACTCACCTGGACAAACTGCTTCATCTGAGAGCTGTTGATCTGGTGGCTGTCCAGGTTCATGACACTGTCAGAAAATTCCATCACCATCTTCAAATGGAGAAGAGACGAATACAATTAATTATGGGAATTGATAGCAGTCCCTGTTGATTTACAGTTTGAGAATCGATTAAGGGCTCAGTAACATATCTGCACAATTTTTAACAATGCTTATCCCTTGATGAAATGGACAGAGTACTAAAGGCAACTAGTGATACATCACAAGTAATCCAGTGGAGGAAAACGTTAGAAAGCTAAAGCTAGTCAGCGTTACTTGACAGACAGGCCTTGCTATCTAGCTAACACTAGCCACCTAACGAGCATTTTGACACGGTTTGTTTTAAGGTACTTTTAAAACGGATCATTTATTACGAAACCTTGCAACCGACATGCATAGTTTGTGTGACAGAAACACCTCAACTAATACTTTCTTACCGTGAGAGTGTCATCGATGTAAAGAGGAATTTGTCTTGCAAGGAATGGGAAATCTTCATCTCCGTCCCTACAAACCGCAACCAGACGCGCCATGTCTTTCCAGCTCCTGTTGTAGTGTGGTAGCTAGCAGTAGCGCTGCCTGTAAGAAGGGACATACTGAGCAAATCCGGCATTCGTAGTTTCACCAATGGCTAAGATAAAGCTTACATCGCGGGTCATTTCAAGTTCTTTACACAGTGTCACAGCCAAGGAAAATAATAAGGAACATTCTGATGAACCAATGTCTAGTAACAAGTGTTGCATGTCTTGACGCGGACCGTCATTTAGTGCATTAGTGCTAAATAACTGCTTTGCAAATTAGTTCCTAAGTAGCAGTTGGTACCAATGACCTATATCTTATAGCTAACGCTAGCTAGCAAGCTTAAGTTGCTAGCTAGCTCCCAGTGCTAGCTAGAACACGTCCCGGATTATGCTAGCTAACTCGTTTCCTACTCTGGCGATAGCTAACGCTAGTTAACTGTCACTACAGGGATGTGGGCTACACTGCTAAAGTTAGCCTCTTGGCTAAGACGTTTGGCAAACTCCTATAATATTGCAAAACTACTACAACATTCTTGACATAACTAGGCTAGTTAAAACCATAGTATACCAGTAGTACAGCTAAAATGTCTCGAAGCAGCAGCAAAATGATTAATGAATCCGTAAGCGAGATAAGTTAGCATAAATGACACTTGCATGACAACTAGCTAGTAGTAGCGAAGTGACAGCAGGTTGAGGAAATTCGATAAATAATTGTGGCGACAAAACCACCTCGACTTTCAGGATAGCTTATCTGACGTATATTATCGTTTATATTGTTTACGTCGAAAACGACACAATTTGGCAAAGTCATGCGAAAAGACTGAGACTATTTGATGGAATGAACCATTATACTATCCTTACCTGTTTTTGAAAGTTGCCTTTTTATACAAAAACAAACAAGTGCGACAGAGGTGTAGCTAAGTGGTGGCGGAATCTTCATTAGCTATGATAGCTACTAACCAACCTTTGCCCTCAAGACGTAGCTGGCTCAACTGTTCAGCTCGAGTCTTCATTATCCCAGTAGGGGCTGCTATTTCCAAAGATCTCGTCTCATACTTAAAACCCAGAGCCATTCTGATAATACTCAGATAGTGATTCATTGTACATCTGTTCCATATTTACACGTTAGAACATATGATGATGGTTTGTTCAGTAGGAGCTAAATCTTTTTTTGCGTTTTGGACGTCCATATGGACGTAGTAGCTCCAATGTTGCGCACGAACCACTTTGAGCGGAGACAAATGCAAAACGTAATAGCCTTGGAGCTACTGACTGGTGGCTCCAAATCCACCCATAAAACACTTTAAACTGACGGCTTAAAAGACCTAAAGGGCAATGTATTTCATAGGGTCATAACACAATGTTAAAATCTTAATTTAGTCTTTATTAACAATTCTCGAAATAATTAAAATATATGTAGCCTATATCTAGGCAAACCCTAACCATAACATATTGTTTTTCAAGTCTGTATTGTCATGAGATTCTATTGTTGATTGGCCTACTTTTGTATGTTCAAAATAAAATAAAGGCGTAAATATATAGCCTTCACTTAAATGCAATTCATACAAAATAACGTGACAAAACGTATTGAGTCATCCACGGTTGCTGTAGCTACATTCATGGTAGCCTTTGACGGCTTTGGTTTGGCTCAACACATCATATTGTGTTTTGCATTGGTCTCCGCTCCAAGCGAGTGTTTGTTGTTTTGCGTTTGTCTCCGTGCGCAAAGTTCGTGCGCAAGAATGGAGCTACTGACTGGTGGCTTCAAATCCACCCATAAAACACTTTAAACTGACGGTTTAAAAGACCTAAATGGCAATGTATTTCATAGGGTCATAACACAATGTTAACATTTTAAATGAGTCTTTATTAACAATTCTCGAAATAATTAAAATATATGCAGGCCTAGCCTATATCTCGGCAAACCCAAACCATAACAGGCATATTGTTTTTCAAGTCTATATTGTCATGAGATTATACTGATGATTATGTAAAGGCCCTAAATGGCATTGTATTTCATAGGGTCATAACACAATGTTAACATTTTAAATGAGTCTTTATTAACAATTCTCAAAATAATTAAAATATATGTAGCCTATAGGCAAACCCAAACCATAACATATTGTTTTTCAAGTCTATATTGTCATGAGATCATACTGCTGATTATGTGAAAAAACAGAATAAAGGCGTAAATATTGCACTAACATGCAATTCATACAAATTAACTTGACAAAAGATTGAGTCATCCAAAGTTAATGTAGCTAGCTACATGCTATGGTAGCCTTCGGCAGTTGTTAGCTCAACAGCCTGCTAAACATTCAATCCATCGCCGTCCAAAATATTTGCTCCCTCTATGGACGGCACTCTGAACAGCATCGCCGTCCTTATGGACGGCTATGACGCCGTCCAAAATATCTGCTCCCTCTATGGACGGCACGAGGGACGTCCCTGCTAATCCATCGCCGTCCAAAATATCTGCTCCCGGATATGTCCATATGGACGTCCAAAACGCAAAAAAAGATTTAGCTGCCTCTCGGTTTGTTTGAACGATTAACGCAAATGTAATTCCTGGGACAAAATGGTACAAATGAAAAGTATTTTTTATTCAGAAATTATGTATAGGCCTACTGTAACTTTTGAGACACAGCCAGGAGCTTTGCTGAGGACAAAAAAAAATGCAACAGTCTGGAAACATGTCATGCTTAAATATATGTAATTGTTTATACATCTTCTTCACATTCGGTGTTATGGGCGACTATATATAAACTGAATATATTCCATTTAATACAGGGGTTACCAAAATTTCACAGTGACTTTACAGAGATGTAAAATTAATATCACAAAGCTGTTTGTGAACATGTATAAAAGCAAAACACACACAGAAAAGGTATCACTACCACTAAAAGTGTCCATTATCATGTTAGTCAATCCTGTCATTACATTTGCTAGCATAAAAAATAACAACTGATTACGACTGACAGCTTGAATGAGACAAAGTCCTTCCATCGTTTTGGTTTTGTCCTCAGCGGTGTCTTTTTTATATGGATTCCAGGAGGATGGAACCAGGGAACAGTGTGATACTATTTTCAAAAACACCAACATCATATCAGCAGTAGCTAGACAGGACATGAAAAATAAAGACTGAGCAATGGTCCATAAGCAGAAGGACAGATTGGCCATTCTCCGAGACACTGGATCAATGTATGTCTGACATATGTACAAAGCAGTATACAGTACACAACTTCCCACCAAGAAATGACCAATCAATCTGAGCCAGTCTTTCACTTGTGTTCGAGGACGCATCACGTACAGTGCAATATGCACACCAGCCATGTAAATAGCTATGTATCCCATAACTGAAAAGATGCCTTCTTTGTTGGCTTGTAGAAAGCCTGTGCGGTCACTGTTATGAATGATAAAAGACTTGAGTCCAGTTTCAAGGGTAAACTGGTAAAGGCCACCAATAAGCAGGGCCAGGAGCCCTGACCAAGTGAGAGGGAACACAGCCAAGAGCACAGTGGCCACCACTCTGACTATAGCTAGGGTGAAGAAAAAGTTCCAGTGTACGCCATATTCTGACACGTGCTCATGGTAACCAGTCATTTTGACACTCGCTAACCTGACCATGCCAAGGATAACCAGAGGCCAGACTGACAACATCTGTTTAAGAACGTGACCTAATTTGGATCCTTTAGCTTCCTTTCCCCGTGCTTCTGGACAGACCAGTGCATTTGCAAGGACATACGCTCCAACACCAAAGTCCATGACCCCTGTCCCATAGGTCTCTGTTTTGGCATAACGCCTGGGGAACACACTAAAGTCTACTGCCAAAATACTTATGGCCGTCTTTACATTGACAAGCACTCTAAAGATGGTCACAAAGGGGACTTGGTTATACTGAACATGGCTCTGCAGGAATCTCTTGATGGCATCTGGGAAGTGTTCAACACGAGGAGGCGGTCTGTTGCGGTAAATATGGAAAAGTACACCAATCACAACAACTGCTAAGGCCATGATAACTAGATGAAGAACGTCACTTAGAATAGTGCATGACAGGACGAGGGGAAGTATAATCGTGAAGAAGTCCAGAATGAGGTGGCCCATCCAGGGAAGTGGTAGTGCGCCCATGCTCCGATGATACTGGATCAAAATGAGTCCTCTACTGATTATGCACAATGGGGCAAGAAAGGAACCCATCACCACCTCTCCGAGGCTGGTCCCACTGAGATTGCTCACAAATGCCTCCTTCAATTCCCGCTGAGACATTGCCTGCAAAATGAAATAAATAGTTCTACTGAATGTTAAAGTCTTTGAATACACCGTTAATCATATGCATAGTTGGAGACAACTGAATGTATATTGTATGACAAATTCAACAAACGATTAATTTAAACATATTGTTTGTGTTACTTATATTTGTAGCTCTGATTCAAACTCACAATCCATACACAGAGAATGCGCTTGGCTACTTGCTAATGTTAGCAAATATTATAGTATGTTTTTACCTACCGCTGTTTTTGTTTCGTATAAATTGAACGTAAAAGTAAATAGGTCACTTCATTTAGAAACCAAGCGTTATAATGTTTCACAGTATAACATATGTTATTTCTTACTAGCTACTAGCCTACATTCTATCATAATTTTAATGTACTTCCGCGTTCTATAAAAAGGCGTTCTTGTGTTGTGCGTCATGAAAAGGGCGTGGACTAGCAGTATCCAATAAGGTTCGATCACGGTTCAGCAGCTTGTGTAGTTTCAAGTTGATCCAGGCGGGGAGGCTGCTTTTTGTCCTTCACTTCACTGTGGAAATTTATGACAGAGCAAAAGAAGACTTGGAATTCTCTTTCAAATGGCGGCTGGACACGGAGACCCGGGATTTGACAATCTTTTTGGGAAACTGATGTATTGAGTTATTTTGCTACTATACGGATGTCAATAATAAAATCCTTATAATAAAAATATTTCCAGTTCGCTTTTAAGGACGGGACTACCAAACCATGAATTTTGACAAGAGCCAGCGCATGGGATATGGACATGGGGGAAAGGTATATGTAGCTACTTTTCAGTTGTTTGGACACTTCAGATTTATATCACACTCATTTGTTTGTGATTTACAAGATAATGGATTGAGATGAGACCCAATACTTGTCATTGTCCTCGGTAGTCTTTTTCTTGTACCGTTGTGTTGAACTTTTTACTAGCGTTGTGTTTACGTGCCCCTCTTCTTTGACATACGATAATACATTAAGTAGATGTGTCATGTTGGATTAGGCTTTTGCATCCTTTGCATAAACAGACTTTGTAATTGTTGCAGGTTGTTGCTGTCTTCGTAAAGTGTATTATTAAGCGCCCCAGAAGAATGTCTGACAAAATGAGTATCACCGCATATTATTGGCATGCTACCCTAGAAGAGTAGAGAAATGAGAGAAGAAGACGTTAATGTCTAGGGAATATTGAGACCAGAGACATCTCAGCAATCTGGGTTTACACTTTGTAGTTGTAGTTTCCATCTCTTTTGATGGAATCATTTTATTTTGGGTTGGTGTATATGGAATGATCCACTTACGATAACATCCCTAATATATGACATTAAAGGCTTGTCCTTACTTATTGTGGCTATTTCCCTGTTGTCAACAGTGGTTGGACACAGTTTATCATTAACGTTTTCCTCTGTGACCTGGGGGGGTTTGTTGGCAGGTGAGGGGGGTCAGGAAGAAGAGCCGTTCCCATCGCCATTCTCTCAATGACTCTCTAGAAGGAGATGTTAAGGCCTTTCTCATAGATGAGGGTCAGCTCCACACCTATGATGACCTCACCAAGGTCAACCCGGTAACCCCATCAACAGGTAGGCCTAAAAAAAAGGTCATTGCAGGGTTATTGCTTATGGTTCTGGGTGGTTCAAAAATCTCCTAATGTTTGGAGGAGGAAAAAAAACGATCCCTTCTTCTCTCCTAGTTCTGAAATGCCTGCAAGCAAGGTATAGTGCTAAGGTGTTCTACACCCATGCTGGGTGCACTCTGGTGGCTCTCAACCCCTTCCAGCCCATCCCAGACCTCTACTCTCTGGATGTGATGAAGGAGTACCACTGTGCCGTTCAGCCTCAGGTGTGTGAGAACCACTGGCCTCTTCCTCTTCAGCACAAAAAAAGGGAAAGAGAAAGGGTCACCAAGGTCATTGAAGTATGAGTCATTCCATGTATTTTGATGTTTTTTTGTTGTTGCATAGGAGTTCAAACCCCACATCTTCATTGTGGCAGAGGAGGCCTATCGAAATGTGCAGGGCCGAGTGGAACCCATGAACCAGTCCCTGGTGGTCAGTGGTGAGAGTGGAGCAGGAAAAGTAAATTGTCTAATCCAAAAAACAAACAATACAGAAACTATCAAATACATGTGATGAACACTCAACTGCAGAGTTGGTGTATTTGAACCTTCTCTGTGCCCTTACCATCGCTTTTACAGACTTGGACCTCGCGATGCTTGATGAAGTACTACGCGACGGTGGCAGCCTCTTCCTCATTGACGAAGAGCCACGGCACGGTGGAGAGGATTGAAAAGAGGGTGCTGGACTCCAATCCCATCATGGAAGCATTCGGTGAGAAGGCTGAGACTGGCTATCAAACCATCGAGCCGTCAAAAGGTTGTTTTTGAGAGCAGTTGCTCATCCCACAAATGTCCTCCCTGACCCTTATGTAGGCAATGCCTGCACGCTACGAAACAACAACAGCAGCCGGTTTGGAAAGTACATCCAGCTCCAACTAAACAGGTAATCGTTCTGCCTGTACCTGCCTGTCAATTGATATCTCTGACAGTGCTTGGTATGTGCGCAGATACTAATGAAGATAATCATCAAGTTGACAGGCGTTTGTCATCCTGTCTACACCCCTGGTCATTGTTCAAACATGCGTCATGTCATGCAGGTCCCAGCTGCTAGTGGGGGCGTCAGTGCAAACATATCTACTGGAGAAGACCAGGGTAGCTGGCCAACCAGCCAGTGAGAGGAACTTCCACATTTTTTACCAGGCAAGTAATTAAGACACACCATTCAAACATGATTTTGATTTGGCCATTCAATGAACGTGGCATTAAGGCATATTAAAGATACATTTTGTTTTAGATGATGAAAGGAGCTACGAATGAACAGAGGAAGGAGTGGAGGATGCCATGTGACCAAAGTTTTGCTTGGCTCCCAAATGCTGAAAATACACTTGAAGGTTAGTGTAGATCTTTCATGCTCTGCATCCATGTGGATTTGCTATTTGGATCAGTGGTACACATGTCGCTCTTCTTGTTTACGTTGCTTTGCAGAAGATTGTTTTCAAGAGACTGTAGAGGCGATGGTGCACCTTGGCATCGATGCCGAGAGGAGGGGACAAATATTCATGGTAAACCACCCACACGAAGAGATTTGAATTCCATCGTCCCTAAAGAAATGTTTCCAAATCCACCACTCCTCTCTTTTGTGTAACAGATATTAGCAGGTCTTCTTCAGTTGGGCAATGTGAATTTCCGCCCCTCGTCGGACGAATCGCAGCCATGTGACCTCGAGGAGCAATCCAAAGGTATCGTTTCACGGTGGATCCCTACATATCCAGTGACACCATGTGACATAACGCTCGAAGACCTGGAATGGCCCTGACCCTTCCGTGTTTGTCAGGTTTCCTCCAGAAGACGGCTGCCCTTCTGGGCGTCCCCGAGGAGGAGCTCCAGGCGTGTCTGAGGGTGAGGACCCTGAGGGCGGGCAAGCAGAGTGCCCTCCTCAAGCCTTGCTCCCTGCCAGAGTGCAGCGTCAGGAGAGACTGCCTTGCCAAGGTCATCTATGCCCAGTGAGTCTGACAAACGCAGACGAAGAGCTGATGAATAGAAATGGCTCCACTGCTCCATTAGTCTTGCTTATGTTTGGGCTGAGGTCCAACCCCTTCTGTGTGACAACATACTCAAAATATCACCCCTATGTGTGTGGTAAGGACAAGAACATTTTAGTCACCGTTTCAACAAAGATGGGGGACATCCAATTCAATTGTGGTTTGAATATGAAAGGGAATGTTAGTTGGCATATTTTGTGACTTTTTTTGTACTCTGTTTACTCTTCTCAACAGATTGTTTGAATGGTTGGTTACATTCATCAACAACAGCATCTGTGCAGACAAATCCACCTGGTGCAATTTCATAGGTACAGAACCCTCTTATTTGAACACGCAACACATTCTTTTGATATAATGACCCGAGTGTGGGATTGATCGCTGTCCTTTCTCTGTGGTGTCTAGGTCTGCTGGATGTCTACGGGTTTGAGTGCTTCCAACTCAACAACCTGGAGCAGCTTTGTATCAACTACGCCAATGAGAAATTGCAGCAGCACTTTGTCGCCCATTATCTCAAAGCTCAACAGGTAGTGTACTTCTTGAGTTGAGTTTCACATGTTGTCTCAGCTTCATTTCTTGGAACATCTTGTGGAAAGTATGAATAGACTTCAGGCTATGTAGCACCTCTGGCCTCTGTAAATATATGTATGTTTTCTGATGGAAATAACCCCTCCATGACAGGAAGAGTATATTGCTGAAGGGCTGGAATGGTCGTTTGTCAAGTACCAGGATAACCAGGGCTGTCTGAATCTCATCGAGGGATACCCCGCAGGCGTGTTCTCTCTCCTCAATGAGGTCTGTTCACCATGATGTCATTCGTGCAAAGTCGAATCTCTCTAGTTTCCTTATCAGCTATATCGCTATCTATATGCTTGGTCTATAGCATGTCCGTGATTGTCTTGTGGATCGATTTGTTGACCGCAGGAATGTCGTCTCAATCGGGCATCGGATGCCAAGCAGTTCAGGGCGCGTCTGGAGAAGGAGCTCTCTGACAATACGAACGTGAGCTGGGACAAGTTCAGCAAGCGGCCCCATTTCACGGTGGCCCACTATGCCGGGAAGGTCAGCTACCAAATTGAGGGCATGATGGAGAAGAACAAGGTACGGTGCCAAGCTGATTACCGGTGGTAAATCGTCCACAGTTAGGAGGGAACAACTCCATTGGTCATGGCTAGACACGCTCCAGTACAGAAGCTGACCGGCTCCTTTTGCTTCCCTCTGGAAAAGGAGTGTGAAACATAAGTGTTTGTAGCCCCCATCCCTTTTTGTGAAGCGCATTGTGGGTGCCTTCCTGTCTGAAATGCGCTATATAAATAAAGTTTGATTCGGTTTGATCCTGCTTCCTGCCTGTAGGACCCAGTCCCCTCAGAGATCCTCCAGCTGCTTCAGCAGTCAGGGAACCCCCTGCTCCACCAGCTGTTTGCTGACAGAGACACGGAGAACGAGGCCACCAGAGGGCTTAGCAAAGTGGTCACTGTGGTCTCCAAGTTTAAGGTGAGTTTTTTGGAAATATTTTTTGTATTTTTCCCGTTTTATTTAAGGATACGTATAAGGGCTCCTCGTATTCCTCCTGATGGCTTTGGTGTTCTGGCTGTAGAATTCTCTGGAGAGTCTGATGAAGATCCTACACACCACCACTCCTCACTATACCCGCTGCATCAAGCCTAACCCAGACTGCAGACCGTTGACTTTCAAAACGGAGGAGGTAGGACAGAACCACGTCAGTACATTACCAAGCGTCAGTGAGTCATGCTGAAACCTTTGTACTCAGAATATGTCTTATCTGAATAACACAATGTCAAGACGTGCTGTTTGCTACTGCGAGGCTGGGTCATTGCAAGTGTCATTTATGACTCCTTTGTTGATGTCAGTTCATTATAATTTGATAATGGCATGGGAGTATGTGCATTTTGTCCACATCACACAGGAACGTCTCGCTGTACTTTCTATCATGACCAGCATTTAACCTTTTCATATTTCAATGTTTATTTGTCTTTATGGTTTGGAAGGAAGTGTATGACATCCTCTTCTAACAACCTTGATGTATTTATCATAAGGTTATTATGCAACTGGAGGCTTGTGGAATTGTGGAGACCATACACATTAGTGCGGCGGGCTTTCCAATCAGGTAGATGACGTTTCAGAAATATCTGTATAGACGCTGTCAATCTTTCCTTTTGACTTTGCCTGAGATGTCATTTTGTGTTTCCCTCTTCATGCAGAATTCCCTACATAAGTTTCATGCAACGCTATGGACTGATTTCCAACTCAAGTCGGAATGGTAAGTCTGACCAAAGTAGAGACACAACTCATTATGGATGTGACATCATATGGAGGGGTTTGATCCCAGCTCGGTGAATTCAAAGGTGTACTCTCTCTTCTGTGCTCTGCCGTCTCCCCTCTTCCTCTGCAAGCCCTTCTCTCCTTCGATTTGAGATTCTTCCCTCCCCTGCTGTCATTGCTATGGACACCAGAAAACCAGACTTTTCTAATAACCTTTTTAAGCTTTTGTAGAAGCTCTCAGGTAAAGGCTTACTCTCAGTTGCATGGCGTGCTTCCATTTCCCTTTGTGAACTTGGCATGGGCCTCGTCCACCTGTCATTGTTTTTTGATGCACGCAAATGCCTGCAGATAAAGTACTAGAAAGTTCTCTTGATATGAATTTGTAATATGAAGAGTATGGCCATGTAAGTACATGATCATCATAGTCATGGGGTTTTCCGGGTATTACCGAATCTGTAAACATTAACTTTGGCCTGCCAACCATGTCATGGCACTCTTGCATCCATTCAACCTTGAATGAAATAATCAGCATGGTAGGAATGATGTCTACGCAGCCTGAATCTTTCGACCTCTGTTCAAGATGTGTTCGCTGTTCCATGTTTGTGTACAGTGCTTCAGGAAAAACTCCCAGCCTGTCTCCCTCTAACCCCCATCCTGTCTCCCTCTAACCCCCATCCCCCTCTGACTCAGGCTTGGACGCTTCCAACGAGGACAATCTTGGCTCAGCAGTGGCGGATGTTCTCGGAGTGGTGTTAGAAAGCCACGCCAGTGACCCGACGCGGGATGTTGACAGTGAGCCACGCAGCACCCTGGTGCACTGTGGGAGGACCAAAGTGTTTCTGACGCAGGCCATGGTCAGTGATGTGTCCGCAAACCACTCAACCGAGCGTACAGAAACGACAGTATATGTACACTTGGGTGTAATGTTATCATCGTCAAACGCGTCCTCGACATGTAAACCTCTTTGGTTCAAATGGAACAAGCCTGAGCCTTTAAATCGGTCAGTAGTGTCATTGCGCCTATAGTGGGGCTTTGGACATCCAGGTTCTCTCGCCCTAAACTGGCCCAGACGTAAGCAGCCAAAGCGAGGTGAGTCTGGGTTGAGCCCTAATCCCCCCCAGTGCTGATCTGCTTTGATCTGCCCCACAGCTGGACCTCATGGAGGAGCACAGGAACCGGGTGTTGTCCCAGAAGGCCTTCTCTATCCAGTGCTGCTGGCGCCGGCACTGCCAGCGCAGACGGCAAGCTCGGAGACAAGCTGCCGTCCTGATCCAAGCAGGTAAAGCTTATTCTAAATCGCCTGTTGGTGTTCAGGTGTACTCTCGGACGTCAGGGCTTAGAGGGCCCTGCTGTTGCCAATGTGTGACACGGCTTGCCCGTCTGGCCACCAGCCTTTGGCCGGTTTCATGAGAATATTTAGGACATGCCTCAGGATCACAGGACTTAGGTTCCATTGACCAATCGTGGCCATAATGTCGCCATCTGACGAGGCTAATGAAGGATGTTCTTTTTTTCCGTTCGACACACGACCGTGATTAGATTAGTGGTTGCACATCAAAGCATTGCACCTGTTTGTCGCTGGCAGGCCTCGTGAACCCATGAACATGGCCCTGCATCAGATGTTGATGTTGTTAAAAGAGCTTCTTAGAAATCTGTGATGACTCTGTGATCATCTGGTTTTGTCTGGCAGTGGTGCGGTCCTGGCTGGTGAGGAAGACGGTCCAGCGATGGCAGAGGGCAGCCACGGTCATTCAGACCAACTGGAGGAAATGGAGGGTGAGATGCAGTATTCATACATTTGATTTGATATCAAGCAGCCACGTACTCCTGTGGCGAGTTGACTGACATGGCTGTTCTTTGTCTGGGTTGCAGGCACTGATGGACGCCCTGGCTGAGGCGGAGCTGGATGATGCCGAAGACCTCCAGGAAGAGGAGGACCTGCCGGCGTTGGACCCAATCCTCAGGGAGAGAGGCTCTGTGCAGCTCTCCAGCTTCCAGGAGCCGGTTATCGTGCGAGGCTGGCCCATGGGTCTGGCTCTGGCTTCCGCCCCTACCATCACCGTGTCCATGACAGCCACAGGGTTCCAGAAGATGATGTCTGTGATGGCACTACTCAACATGCCCCTTAACAGAGGGGAATACAGGGTGGAGACTAATCAATTTAAACAGGGGGTGGCCTCTATCAGAGCTCAGCCCAGGGTAAGATGATGGTTTCCTCACACATGGAGATCCTTGCCTTTTACATTACATTTACGTTTAGTCATTTAGCAGACGCTCTTATCCAGAGCGACTTACAGTAAGTACAGGGACATTCCCCCGAGGCAAGCAGGGTGAAGTGCCTTGCCCAAGGACACAATGTCATTTAGCACGACCGTGAATCGAACTGGCAACCTTCAGATTACTAGGCTGATTCCCTAACCGCTCAGCCACCTGACTCCCTTTTCATAAAGTGAAAAGAATGTTCACCCAAATGATGCATTATAAGGTATTAAGTACAGCGCATACAGTGTTATTTTCATTTTTCTTTCAAGGGCCCTGTAAAGCTCCACTTCCAGAGATCTCCACTACTCTACGCGGACATGCACCCAGCACAGCAGTTTGATGGCGTGACAGGTTTTAACCAAATCCTGCTAGAAAACAACTGACTCTTCTCATTCCCTTTCCTGATTTGTATTCCATCTCCAACACTAAGTGATCTGCCTCAATCCAAGCACCTTTTAATAATGTAGAAAGATATTAGAATATAGGACATTTTACTTCAAACATGGTATCATTGTTGAAAGTCTCAGGTGAAATGGCAAGTGCCTTTATCCAAACCTAAAGTTAAGTGTACTGTAGACGTATTGGGAAATTGCAATTAGTTGCTCATGGATGTATATTACTGTGTTAAAGGCAGTGTTTTTTGTGTATTAATGTCAGGTGCCCAGTTTGTTATTGACGAAACCCGAGAAGATGATCATTTTTATGGGAATACATTTAAATTATTTTCGTTTAGAATGTGTTCTGGTTAATTTGTTTTTATGCTTTGGCACTTATATTGCCTGACAAACGTTAAATGACTGGAGGAAGATGATGTGTGTATTAAATGCTATGTTTTATATTTAATAGTTCACTTGTCCAACATGCGGGAAAATGAACACTTAACTTGATAAGGAATTATATTTCTAAAAGGACGTGGAGAAAGCTTTCTTATAAATGCTGCTGAATATTAATACTATATATTAGCATGTTAACTCACTGTTGTGCCACACTGCCTGAAATGCAAATAGTGTAATCAATTCTAGATGTTTTGTAATCCAATTGTTTTTGTATGAATATTCTTGTATCCAAGTTGTGCATATCTAGTATTTAAACTAGGAAGGTATTGCTACAATCCATTTTTATTTTAAGAAACATCATTATCTGTAAATAGTTTGAGAACTTCAGATTGGTGTACAGTCTTTGTAATGACTTCATATTTACAATCAATATTAAACAAATCTGCACAAACTGAGGCTTTTTATTGGTCTTTAAATTTCATTACTTGACTCAATATGGGTGGTAGACGGACAACATGCAAACTGTTTAAACAAACTATATCTCATTATACTCATTATTTTCAACAATTTTCAAGCACTGATCTGAAAACTCCACAAACAGAGGTTCCTGCATAGCAGCTTTCATGGCGTCTCCTTTTCTGTCAGCAGCATCAATTTCCTGAAGCAGCTGACAGAGGTGGGGGTTGCGAAGAAGATCCTTAAGCTCTTCTGATTTACCTGTAGAACCGGAACATGGATGGAGTAGCCATTTTAGATCATGATCACAAACGGCAAATACAAAGTTAAACATTTGAAGCCACATACCAAAATGTAACATTTAGCACAAGTGTCAGGATTCAACTTGAAGGTATATAACACGTCCTACCTAATAGTTTAAGCCTTTCGAGTGGTACTTTATCTGTTTCCTCGTCGTCGGCGAGGAGATCTTCAACTGTCCATGGTTGCTCTGCTAAAAAACAGTGTTGGTCAAACCATCACAAGTGTTTTTTTGTTGTTTCCGGGTGATGCATGCTAAATACTCGAAAACTGAGATAGGATGCCCTACCGTTGTTAGAACTTCTCTGCAAATCTGGAGTTGGTTCCTGCACTGTAGGTTTCGAAGGCAGGCAGGTATCTGGGTGAACCGTGAACATGTTAATTTACTTGCAGTTCAAGTCTTTTATTGTCAGATGCACAGAACAACACAACTTGGCACTGAAATTCTCTGGATAAGACAACGCAAAGCAACCTGGCATAACATAAGTACTCAGAACATAGATAACACCTATGATAAGCTAACATGTAATACATTTAAATATACAAGATAATATACAATACATTATACTAAACCTCTAATACACATAATAAACTATACTAACCTTATAAACCTATACTAACCTAAAGACGAGTGGGGTACAATTAGTGCAATATTGCTGATTGTCACTTTCAGCTTCTGGGTGCACTGTGTAAAGTGGCTAGTGTGGGCCTACTTGTTAGAATGGCAAACCTAAAACTGTGATGTGGTCAAAGTTATAAGTGACACACGGGAAATTCAGTGTTCTGACAAAAAGCACGCAGTGCTTCTTACCTTTGTGTTTTTTGTAACAAACGAGCGAACAGCTGCAAAACAGAAAGACGTGAATCAGTGGTGTTAAAAGGTTTAACATTGGTTGCCAAATAAAACTTGATATTGATGTGATGATGTGCCAATACTCACTATCGGATTTTACAAGCTGGACATCGATATTTAGGCGTCTGGTCACTGCACACGTTGCATATTTGCATCTTGTGTCGCTGAAACGGTCAGTAATAATGACCAAATTCACTTTCAAAAACCAAATACGTTAGTACTGGGTTGTTAAACTCACGCACCCGATCTCAACGTGGTTCACCCATAGAGATACAGCTGGTCCTCCTGTAAACAACGTCCGAGTGTTTCTGCTTTAGATTACAAGTTCCGGGGTGGTACGCCTTTCCTTCTCCTCCGCTTCATTTTGTTTTTCCGGGCTTCTCCATCTTTCCACGGCTACCTAGCTAAACCTCTGCTGCAGCAAAGCAGGCAAAATAACTCAGCAGTTGGTTGCTTGTTAGCGAAGACCGTCGTTCACCGCCCTGTCGGATTTTGTCCTTGACATAACATCAAACCAAGTATGTAGCTATCTAATTTTAAAGTGACTTGTGTTTGGGAATATTTCATAAAATAGCCTAACGTTAGCCTCTATGTCACAAGCACTGACAGAGGCCGCTTTGGCCGCCTGTACATCAACCAGATAGTTAGCTAGTAGCCCTAGATCTGCTACTACAACTAGAGCTAGCTAGCCAGCCAGATTTCCCCCTTGTCCACTGGCACTGGCTGCTGTTTTGGGGTCACACCATAGTAAGGATTTCAGGTCGAATGTTATTGAAATATCTATGTTGTATTTGTATGAAACCATAAAAACTGCTAGCTCTATGTGTTAGCCAGTCGCTCTTCAGTGAAAGTGATGCTGGTATGATGTCGTGACTTCTAAGATGGCATCGCAATGTCCTCCAAATGCATATTCTTAAAATGACTAAAGTAATCATATGGCATGTGTTCTGTAAAACATGGCTTCATGAGAAGTTCGAGTCCAGTTCCTTGATTAAGATCTTAATTATCTGTAACATTGCCATATAGGTAGTTGTTTTCCTGTGTTCTTTGTCAAACATTATAAAATTCTTAATTTCAGATTTGAAAAACTGCAACGATGACTGACTCCAAATATTTTACAACCAACAAAAAAGGTGAGTCCACACGATTTAATTCACAGGGAACTAGGTGCAAAGGCCGTGCACATTTCTTAACGCGAGTGCAGGCTTACTGATAATAGCATTGCTGCGTGCACTGAGCTGGATGTACTGGGCTGCGGTTAACGCTGCACCTGGGTCCACTTACAGGCGAGATCTTTGAGCTGAAAGCTGAGCTGAACAATGAGAAGAAAGAGAAGAGGAAGGAGGCCGTGAAGAAGGTCATCGCTGCCATGACTGTGGGTAAAGACGTCAGGTATAGCCTCTCTCTTTGCATATCTTCTGTAGCAGCTCTTATGACCACTGTGTTCATGGTTAGCCCCATCAAATTTTTACATATATGAGCGTTCAAGATCCTTTTGGTGTCACACTTGCTTTGGAATATTATTATGCAGTGTTTTTCTTCAAATGTTTCTGTTGACTCTTTTCTACACACATCTCTCTCCCAGCTCGCTGTTCCCGGATGTGGTGAACTGCATGCAGACAGACAACCTGGAGCTGAAAAAGCTAGTCTACCTGTACCTGATGAACTACGCTAAGAGTCAGCCAGACATGGCCATCATGGCTGTCAACAGCTTTGTGAAGGCAGGACACCTTTCTTCACCTTTTGTCACTTTGAGGTCCACTGATATCACGTTTGAATGTCCCATTTCTTTGATTTGATTTCAGTCACTACTTGGATTGACATTGAACTTTTTGTGCGACTGTCAATCTCTTGTGATGCCCTTTGGCCTTCTGCCATCACTCTTGCCCATAAAGTATTCCAACCATAACACAATGTAAATACACCAACGTCTAAATTCGATTCTCCCCCGCGGTCCCCCCCCCCCCCCCCCCCCCCCGCGGTCCCCCCCCCCCCCGCTCCACCTCAGGACTGCGAGGACCCCAACCCCCTGATCCGAGCCCTGGCCGTGCGCACCATGGGCTGCATCCGCGTGGACAAGATCACGGAGTACCTGTGCGAGCCGCTGAGGAAGTGTCTGAAGGACGAGGACCCCTACGTGAGGAAGACGGCGGCCGTGTGCGTGGCCAAGCTCCACGACATCAACGCCCAGATGGTGGAGGACCAGGGCTTCTTGGACTCCCTCAGGGACCTCATCGCCGACTCCAACCCCATGGTGAGCAGACGTCACTGTTTGTTTTATTTTTGTATATATATTTTTTCATAGGACATTTTTTAAGTAAAGTGTGGCAGGAAAGGCAAAGGGGGGGGGGGCATGCAGGAACCAGGACCAGGCCGGATTCGAACCCAGGCCGCTGTGGTAAGGCCTCAGCGCACACCATGTAGGCTACCCGGGGCGCACCTCGACATCCCTGTTTTAACAGTCGGGAAATAACACTCTCGCAAACCCAGAAAGCCCTAGAAGCCAGCCATTAGTACCAGGTGAGTAACCGAACCCACCTCTCCTGTACTCTCCAGGTGGTGGCCAACGCCGTCGCAGCTCTCTCTGAGATCAGCGAGTCGCACCCCAACAGCAACCTGCTGGACCTGAACCCCCAGAACATCAACAAGCTGTTGACGGCCCTCAACGAGTGCACAGAGTGGGGCCAGATCTTCATCCTGGACTGCCTGTCCAACTACAGCCCCAAGGACGAGCGAGAAGCCCAGAGGTGAGAGAGCGTAGGGGGTGTGTCTTGTGTTGGCGGGTGTCCTGTGTTTAACGGGTTGCGAGGATCCGAAGCCGTGTGAAGCAGTCACACGGTGTTTACTTTTTCTTGAGCTTCTATATTTACGGTTCTGGACGTTTCTCACGGGAGCATGTGGGCCATAAGTCTTTGTGTGTGTTTGTTTGACAGTGCGCGTATGCACAACCCGTGAAACGTACCTTAGTCTCCCCTTTTAAGGTACCTAAACTACCTCAACCTTTCTCTGAAATCGCCTCCTCTCTGCCCCGCCCCCCCCCCCCCCCTCCCCCAGCATCTGCGAACGCGTCACCCCGCGTCTCTCGCACGCCAACTCGGCCGTGGTGCTGTCGGCCGTCAAGGTGCTGATGAAGTTCCTGGAGCTGCTGCCCAAGGACTCGGACTACTACAACACCCTGCTGAAGAAGCTGTCCCCGCCGCTGGTCACCCTGCTGTCGGGGGAGCCCGAGGTCCAGTACGTGGCCCTGCGCAACATCAACCTCATCGTCCAGAAAAGGTGCGAACGAACCCCCCGCGAACCCCCCCAGGAACTCGGCTGTCCTCTGTTTATGATTTCAAAACATTCACGCATGCATCCTACTCTGTGTTGTACTCCCTTGTTAAACAGTCACTACTCCTTTGTTCAGATATGTGGTAGTCAGGTAGACATTGCAACATTATGGTCCGAATGTACTTTATGCTACATAGCCAGTAGGTGACAGCATTTCCCTTACTACAATTTTCACCCCCCATTGTGAGTTGTCTGGGTTCAGATCAGGTCACCGTCGCTTAATATTCCCTTTGATGTGTCGCGGCTTCCATCTCATTCTCCCATCTCTCTCTTTCTCTCTCTCTCTCTCCATCCAGGCCTGAGATCTTGAAGCAGGAGATCAAGGTGTTCTTTGTCAAGTACAACGACCCCATCTACGTCAAACTGGAGAAACTGGACATCATGATTCGCCTGGCCTCCCAGGCTAACATTGCCCAGGTACTGACATTAGGAAATCCCTGTCCAGTACACACATGCCCCTAACACCTGGCCATTGTTGTTGCCCTCTGTTTAGTATTCAGTTCATTTCAGTGTAAGCTTCCTGTATTCGTCTATTGACATGGTTTGGCCTATGCAGGATGTGCTAAAGCTTACCCAAATGAAGAACAGGATTCACACCTGAATCCTGAATGTTATTTCTAAAAGGCTCCTCTTTATTGAAGGGTCATTCAGTTCCGATGTCGACACATTCCAGTGAGTCATTCCCGATCCACTGCTTGCTCGAGCGGATTGATGTGCTGTCAGACGTGGTGACTGAAGTGAACATGTTCTAGACAGCCAGTGTCTGAGAGGCTGGTCTCGTATTTACAGCCCCAGTGTTTGACAAGTCAGGCAGGCCCAGACTAGTCTGCAGTAAATCCCTCCAAGGCCATTGAAACTGCCATTCTTCCCAATCCTGGACAATCACAAGCCTATCTCGAGAAGTCCGTAGAGTAAACTGATTGGGGGCAGGGTTGGCAGGAGGATTGGGCAAGGCTTGTCGTAATTGCACGGTCTGTTTACGGAAACGGCTATGAATCCTCAGACCTGTGAATGTTAGTTTCCACTTGCTGATAAAGATTCTGTTGCCATGCGCTGGGCTTGTTTGGGCATGCATGCGAATGTGTCCTCTGATTCCGGAACGTTCCTCGCTCTCCTCAGGTCCTGGCCGAGCTGAAGGAGTACGCCACAGAGGTGGACGTCGACTTTGTGCGGAAGGCGGTGAGGGCCATCGGGCGCTGTGCCATCAAAGTGGAGGTAATGACCCCCAGCACAGAAGGCATCGCAGGCCAGGACAATGCCCCCTGCAGTCCCACACCAACAGAGATCCAAAAAGTCCTCCTCCATCTGTATGCCCCACCCAACCAGCTTCCTCCCGCTTCAGTCCGCTGTTCCAGTCTAGCATTAGAGGACGCATGGAGGACATGTTTTTTTGGGAAGTCTGGTTAAATCAATGAAACCCAGCTTTCAGACTGAGTCACGAGGAAACATCCTCCCGCAGTGTGAAACAGTCATGATACAATTAAAGGAACACATGATAACGTTGCACGATCAGTTTCTGCCACATCCTCCGGTATGCATACAATCAGTTTACTGTTGTCTCTCGGCCCCCTTACAGCAATCTGCCGAGCGCTGCGTCAGCACGCTGCTGGACCTGATCCAGACCAAGGTCAACTACGTTGTCCAGGAGGCAATCGTGGTCATCAGGGACATCTTCCGCAAGTACCCCAACAAGTGCGTGACATCACCCGAGGCATGCCGTTATTTCCTGCTTGCTGCCATAGGCAGGCTTTAGGTTTAGTTTATAAGTGGTTAAGATTAGGTTATGTTTATAAGTGAAGGGACTGAATTCCTTCCGCGGTATGAAGTTGGGCTTTTACACGGTAACCCGTTGACCACGCTGCCCCGAACCCCTTCAGGCCTGTCTCGGTCCCGCAGAAAGTGTATTCACACTACGGTAAGCGCATGATGACCTAAGCCGGATGATGCATCTACCCTCCCAACCCCCAACCCCTCCCTCCCTCAGGTACGAGAGCATCATCGCCACGCTCTGTGAGAACCTGGACTCCCTGGACGAACCGGACGCGCGCGCCGCCATGATCTGGATCGTGGGCGAGTACGCCGAGAGGATCGACAACGCCGACGAGCTGCTGGAGAGCTTCCTGGAGGGCTTCCACGACGAGAGCACCCAGGTCTGTTGCCTCCCGACCATGCAGGGAAACGATGTGGCTCTCTGAGTGTGTTCGAGGCGTTTTTAGGGGGATTTGAGACCAGGGGAATGAAGACGTTCGTCTCCGTTGCAGTGCCCGTGTCCCTAAAGGCTTATAGGTTGGCCCTCGGTCTCTCCTTTCGATCGCATACTTTTAACGAGCAAGAGCTCTGAGGCCCGACCAAATGACCGGATTTGTTGGACAAGGGGTTGTTAACGCCGGGGCAGGTCAGATAATTTCTTTTTTTGTGGCGTGCGTTTCAGGTCCAGCTCACCTTGCTGACCGCCATCGTCAAGCTGTTCCTCAAGAAGCCATCTGAGACTCAGGAGCTGGTGCAGCAGGTTCTAAGTCTTGCTACGCAGGTGAGCGGGGCACGCCTAGACGGCTAGACAGGAGGACACGTAGGGACCTCACACAAGCTCGCCGTCCAGTTTTGGATTTTTACCTCAAATATTTATTCATATTTCACCTCATCGTCTTTTTTGGGGGTGGGGTTTTCGTCAATGTTTTACCTCAGGATTCGGACAACCCCGACCTGCGCGACCGAGGCTACATCTACTGGCGCCTGCTCTCCACCGACCCCGTGACGGCCAAGGAGGTGGTGCTGTCGGAGAAGCCCCTGATCTCGGAGGAGACGGACCTGATCGAGCCCACCCTGCTGGACGAGCTCATCTGCCACATCGGCTCGCTGGCCTCCGTCTACCACAAGCCCCCCAACGCCTTTGTGGAGGGCAGCCACGGCATCCACCGCAAACACCTGCCCATCCAGCACGGCAGGTAGGGCTGGAGGGACGCGCTGAGAAAGAGAGAGAGAGACACACACAACCTGGAATGTCATATTTGTGAGGATTTTCGGGGGTTAAAATGGTTGTGTTCCTTGTATAATACTGTTGGATCTAACCCCCTAAGAGAATGTAACCCTCTGTCTAGAAGTAAGGCCCCTTGGTGAATGACCTGTCTTGTGAAGCCTTCATGGGCTTTGGGCCGTTTTTTGGTTCTCGCACAGTAGCCGTCGTGCCACAGCGTGGCACGGTTGGCCGCCCTGCCAAGGTTGCTTTCCCATTCTGTCTCCCGCCTCAGCATCGACACAGGCGAGAGCCCCGTGAGCGCGGGCCCGGCGCCCCCCCAGGACCAGACCCAGGTCATCCCCTCCCAGGGGGACCTCCTCGGGGACCTGCTCAACCTGGACCTGGGGCCCCCCGTCAACGTTCCCCAGGTGTCCTCCATGCAGATGGGGGCTGTGGATCTTCTGGGAGGGGGACTGGACAGCCTGGTGAGTGACTTAGAATCAGAATCAGAATTGGTGTTTATTCGCCATGAAAGTTTGCACAGACAAGGAATTTACTTTGGCAGGAGAGCCTACCATTTTCCATTTAGGGCCCCCCAGACAGACACGAGCCCACACTAGCGTTCCCGGCAAACGACACTATTGCTAACGTTAACTATCGTCCCTGGCATCCGCAAATGAATGTAGACAAGCACATGCCGTCGATCACACAGGCCGTTCCGAAATTCAACCCATGAATAATCGATGAGATGGCACTCTTCAAATTGTAATCCAGTTTTATTTTACCCTTGATTTGAAGTATTATCAGAGTGGTTTCCTATTGATCTTCTAGACACAAACCTCCGAATGGGGAAGGACTTTCTGAAGAGTTCTAAATCAATAAAAGGACTCTGTTGGCTTGTGAGACTGAATTGGCATGCTACAGTTGTATTTAGGCAACCTGTTGCCTATAACCTTTTTTCCCCCTGTGACTGTTGGTCATTCTCCACCCTCTATTTGTTGTTGTTTTTAGAAGCTAGGGATATAGTCAAGCCTCGGCCCTCAACCAACAGATAGGCCTACAAACTGTGCACTAGACATCTCGCATTCACTGACTATATTAACTCCTCACCCGTAAAAATGCCATCGGAAGTCTGGTGACCTTTTGAAATTGCTCGCTGCGTTACACAAAGTGCACCCACCCTATCATGGCTCACCCATATAAAGGTATCAAAGATCACTTACCCTTTAGAACCTCATTAGGGGTGTGTCAAACGCTTCATCTCCATGTACTGTATGTCAGTATGTCTGGGGGGTCAGATGGCTGAGCGGTTAGGGAGTTGGGCTATTAATCAGAAGGTTGTTGGTTCGATTCCCGGCCGTACAAAATGACGTTGTGTCCTTGGGCAAGGCACTTCACCCTACTTGCCTCGGGGAGAATGTCCCTGAACTTACTGCAAGTCGCTCTGGATAAGAGTATCTGCTAAATTTAAATGTAAATGTATGTGCAATCTTACCTAAAGGCCGCTTCAGAAATAGGGAGCGCCGCTCCATCGTCGACCTCTTGATCAGATATCTAGCTCTGGATAAGAGCGTCTGCTAAATGACTAAATGACTAAATGTAAATATCTAAATATGGCTGCAGATGTGCGAGTTGTGGACCGCGTGATGGATTTATTTCGGTTCAGCTGTCACCCCGGCCACCTCAGACAACGTCCACGTCTCCCAGGAGCTGTCGTCGGTCCCCCCCCATGCCAGGCTTCCCGCCGTGGCCCCTGTGAACGGCCACTCTCGGTGGCGTTCGGGGCGTCCTCCGAGGACGACGGAAATTGGTTTTCAATGCAGGGCCCTCTCGAAGCCAAATGACTGCTGTAACAACAACCTCTCGAGACATCTTAGATTAAATACCGAGCATTCCCCCCACCCCTCTCCCTCTTATCCCACACAGCCGAGGAGATTGTCTCGTCTGGTCCCTGTCTGTCAGTTCTTGTCTTGTGAGTTCAAGACCAGAGTTGAGCTGTGATGATGCGGCGCCCCGGCGACCCTTCTAACCCTCGCTGGTGATCTGTGCTGGGCTGCCCAACCCAGACCTCCAGTCTGTCAGTGAGGCGACGGATGCGCCTGATTGATCTGCTCTGAAGGAGGCACGCTGGCAAGACAAGGGAGCACGTCACACTGGCTTTCATGGAAAGGGGATGAATTTGTGTTTTTTTTTTTTCTTCACATTTTTGCGGAAGCGCCGTTTCTGGTTTGTCGTTATAAATACCGCCCGCGAAATATTCTTTTCTAGCAGCTCCCATGCACATCTTAGATTTAGCAATAAGGACCAGGCTGCTGTTTAGGGAGGAGAGATGCTGTATAATAATACTGTAATGGCTTTCTGGTTTTGGCAGGGGGGGGGGGTGATGATGTCTTTTTAATGATATTAGCCCCTGGTGCTTTCAAAAGCCTTGCCTGCAGGCCCAGTCACATCTGTTGTTTCACTGATAAGAACCAAATGTTCCTTGAATCGCTCCAGCTTCATCATCATATATATATATATAGCTCCAAAAGTGTAGCTAAGAACCGTTAATTGTGAGTTTGGTGATGACCATGGGTTGCAAAATTCAAAGCAACTCATGTAACCTAAGGGTTGTGGCTAACAGCATGAAAGACTCGCAGTGAAATGAACACCCTTAATTTGACCGCAAAGTCTGACGATATTCCCTTGACCTATTTGAAGGGTAGACTATATCCATCTATTCATTTAAGGCTCGTCTTTCAAGTCCAACGAAGCGTGGCGGCACCTCTTCTCACCTAACCTTCCTTGGCCCTGCAGAATTATAAAAGGTTCCAATTAGACGTTAATTGGACTGTCATTAAACTAGCGACGACTTAAATCCAGCTGGAGCTTCCGATTAACGGGATGTCTTTCCACCGTGTCGCTACATGGAATGTTAAATGTTTGCTGAGTAATTACAGATGCGATTGAACGGTATCAGCAGGCCTCTCTTAGGCTGTTCAAGCAATTAGAGGAATCAAAACGACTTAATGAAAGCCCAACAGCCGTGAACTGTGTGGCACTGTGTGCTGTAGTTAGATATTCGAGCTGCTGATGTCAAAGGGCACCGTGACCTTCTCCCAAACCAAGCAAACAGCATGGCTTAGCATATTCAAACAGTCCTTTTTGAGGCACAGTAGAAGATAGTTAATAACATTGGGAAGTTCATGGTGAGCGATACAAAAATGCCATCGTCCGGTTTCTCCATCGACGTTCTTATCATAACTGACTCTCCGATGAACACTCTGCATCGTTGCATCTCTTGATGATATGCGAATAGGACTAGAAGCACCGAATCAGATTAGACCTTTGCATCCTGGGATGCAAGTTTAATATCTTACTGAATAATACATGAACCTGTCTTCCTGCAACACTTCACAGCCATTCTTCTATAAACTCAAAACTATCATCATCATCAGATCATGTGAAAACACAAGCTCAAATTGCAGTGCACTGTCAAATAGGAAGGCTTTAAAATCCACCCTTGTCATTGTTAATGCTTAATATCCATTTGCAATCTTTCTTTTCTTCTTTTTTGGAGGGTACAAAGCAATTAATTTCCCCTCAACAGTAACATTCTGACATTCCCTTTCTGTAATTGGATTTGGGGACTCTGCAGCCTATTGCTCAGGGGGAATTGCCTTTCTGTTTGAGGAACAGGGAGGGTAGCGGGAAAGGCCTGTGCTGCTGTCTCTTCTGGTTCTCCTCGCGCAAAGTGACACCTTCCCTTTTGAACCCTTTTTAAAGTCATCACACCTGTAGAGATCTCCAGGGTTCCTTTAAAAAGAACTAAAAAACCTTTTGACGTAAAACTAGGCATATCCACGTTAACTATGTATGGTTTGAAGACATCCACAGTCATAGCCCTCTCCTAATTGGATAGCAGGTTCCACTACCAAAAGCAGACTGTCCCCACTGTCTTTATTCATATTTGAATCGTTCAAGCCTTCACGCATGGAAGATTGTCTCTCTGCGATTAAAGTAAATGTTTCAGATGAACATCTCTTTTTACTCCTTTAGGACCAGTGGCAGCTCGTCTGACAAGTTGCATGCTAATGCATAGACGATGTACACGGCTGCTCTCGGAAGGGCAGGGGGCGATGCAGTGATTCATGCATCATAAAAGGGCTCGCTGAGTCAGCATCCTGAGGCTGAATATTAATGCTGACCTTCTAGACGAGGTGATAGTGGCAGGTCAGCCAGACACGCAGGTAGACCCTCAAAGACGTCGACTCGAGGTTCCGGTGAAATCCGCCTTCCGTTTTCATTTGTTCAGCTGTGTTCACCCTTACGGCACTTTTAGGGACATTTAAAGTTGTTTTATCTTTTTTGTCTCCTTACTAGGCATACCATGTCTGCGATGGTGTAAAGTAGTAGGGAAATGAAACTACAATCCTTCGTTTATTTTAAATGTAAACATCACATTCAGATCTCATCTGGACATGACAGCGATGTGGTAAAAAAGAGGGTTGCAGAGAATAATTGGGGGAAATCATAAAGCGCCCTATAGTGGATATCTTTGTTAACAAGCATTGCTGTTCCTATTGAAGCCATTCCTAAGAAGCCCTAATACAATATTGTCAATGCGAAAATCTCCACTTCAAGCAACTTATCCGAGTTATTCTGGGACATTCTGTCTCTTGCCGTTGGGTATACGCTGGGGCACCAAGTATTCTCCCACAACATTTCCAATAGGCTCTTCTCACTCAAAGGGAGACAAGGCTGTGTTGGGGGGGATGTCAAATGGTTGAACATGTTGATGGTTTGAGGGGCACCAGACAGTGTGGTGAGTCACTCATTGCTCAGTCGACCCGGCTACCTTTCCCCCTCAGACTGGGGAGAGGGTCAGCACAGTCTTGTTTACAAGGATTTCCCACATCTCTGGGCATAAAAAGGGTCAAGGGGCATCGCATGTTGCCATTTTGTTCTGGAAGGCTCGTCTTAAAAATTCAAATCAGTGTCATGCTGATCATTTGAGTGCATCACCACCACAGTTAGGTTCTGACTGCTGCAGGAAGGTTAGCAACAATTCAGGTTGAAATTTTTATAATGTTTACAACTTGACATTACATATGCAATGCGAATATTATGAATATGTGGGACCAGTTTAATACATAACATGTGAAATGAAGTAGATACCCGTCACCTATGGCAACAGAACACATTCAGGTAGCTACAGCCACTGTCTTTTTGTAAGATCCTTGAACCATAATGAAAACTCTACTGCTATATTTTTCATTAATCATTCATCCACTCTAAAGGACTGTTGGGAACAAAATGATTATTATCTTTATTCATTTATGTATGTGGTAATGGACAATTCAACCCATCCATTGAACGTTTAGTTTAAGGAATCCAGTTATTTAATTCATTCAACATTTGATTGTTCAATGATTACTTGGGCCACTAAGTAATCATGAAAAGAAACCATTCATCCAGATTACCTACGGAAAATTCATTTTGCTTTTAAAAGCCTTATTGTCATGTGTACTTATGAGGCTCCTTTTTTCCTTTATTGTAAATGACACATTCAATCTTTTCAGCTAGCTTTTTATATTTTGATCTTGAAATGGAACATTATACTAGATGAAAAGACTCTAGTCTAGTAATGTTTCTTGCTGAGTGACACCTTTCCCCAAGTTTCCACATGTCTAAATGTCACTAATATATTTCCCAATGAGCTTCTCGGGCAAGGTTTACCTTCCCCCTGACTGAGGCTGTCGGCAAAGCTAGGCTTCCTGTCTAAATAACCATTTAAGCGTGTCATTTATCTTCATGTTAACTACAAAAGGATAACATTTTTCCAGGAGCTAAAATGGGTGCTATGAGGGTCTCCATTGCTAAGTACTTCTTTATCTCCCCCTCTCTCTGTCTCTGTCTGTCTGTGTGTGGATGCGGGTGCTGGATGTGGGGTCTCTCCCCTCTATCTCTCCTGTAGCTCGGGGGAGACCTGGGAGGAGGTGTTGGGGGAAGTCCAGCAGTAAGTCGAGCCCTCTTCCGTCTGCCTGCATGCTGCATGCTCCTAGTTGCTCACTTAACCCACCACAGATTGTTGCTAAAAGCTCTCACCCTTGCTTGCCACTGAAGGGAAACGTCTTCATTTCTCCTTTGGTCTGCTGATACGTCAAATTTGCTGGAGTCATAGGTGGGATTTGGGACTAAGGACATCATTCTTGTTCTCTTGCAACAATGAATGCATTGTGATTACTTTGAAGCTCGCCTAATTAGTCAGAATTCCAGCATCAACGACTGTACATTTGTGACCAAACTGTTGAAAGAGTTATTGGTAATAATGTAAGCTTCCCAAAGCACCTGTCAAGAACCATGAACCTGAATCTTCACCGCCTCTTTCCTTACCGTCAAGTAAGCTCACCGCCGTCTCATCAAAGCCTTGACAAAGACCTCTCTAATGCCTTGTCTGTGTATGCGTGCGTGTGCGCACATGACAGGTGGGCCAGAACTTCATCCCCTCCTCCGTTCCCAACACGTTTGCCCCGTCCCCGACCCCCGCTCCTGCGGCTCTCAGCAGCGGCCTCAGCGACCTGTTTGAGCTGTCCACGGGCATGGCCAACACCACCGGAGGCTTCGTGTCTCCCAAAGCTGTGAGTACTCCTTGGAAGAAAAAGAAAAACAACTCCGAAAACAACTTGCAAATATAATTCAGTCGTCATCGACGACAGGGTGATGAATAGCGTGGCAGTCGGAAGACGAGGGTTAGATGAGTCACCACCTTTATTAAGGATTCCATCCGATTCTTCCAAACCCTTTCAAAAGGGGTCTCTCAGTAGCGTTCCGCTTTAATACTGGGATGTTTGTCTGTGTTGTTACTTAGCGGTAGCTGAACATAGAATACAGATCCAACAGCTCTCAAGACTTTCATTCCCCATATAACCATATCACCATGTGCAAAGTTGTAGAATATGTCATAAAAAAAAGGCCAACAAAAAATACGAAACAGTGGTAACACACAATAGAATATCCACATTAGCAGCAATGTATATAAAAGTTAATAAATGAATCCTGACTGTGCTTGGTAGGGAACGTAGTGTAATGTCTGTCTAAAAGAATAGATCAATACTCAAAAAAAGCTGAGTGGATGCATTACTGTTGTACCGTATATCAAAATCTGTTTATAACTATAGATATATATATATATATATAGAAAACTGTCAATATCAGGCATTATTTACTTACAGACTGAAGCACATGCTCCTCTGCCTGTTCTGTACTTTATCATATCTGGTTGACAGTTGCAATAGGGTAACATAAAATAATGTCAAATATGAGAAACGGCATCCCCAACTTTTGTTTTAATTTCTCTGCCTTCGTCCTCGAGTTTGATTGACAGTGGTTTCACAAAATAAGACAAGGAGGAAGGCCCCCCTCATTAAAGACGATTGGCTGGAACAGGATACTTGAACATAATTGGCTGGAAAGTAGTAACCTGACTTGCCAGATGGTTTGACACATATCCATCTGGGAAAATGTCTTTGCCCTGTTCCAAACAGTTTTCCAAACATTTTCAAACAATACTTGGCAGGTGATTGGATGGATCCATCTGTCTATCACCCTCTCATCACGGGCTAACTTCAACCACAGCTTCCCCGTAGCTCCTCATAGGACGCTGAGTGGTCCCAATCACAGTGATTTGGGCACAAACGGATACGTTGGCGCTCGGCAATATGGATTTTTGCACGGTTGTGATCTTGCGAAGCCGGAGGTTAGGAGGTTAGGAAATGAACGGGCTGCTCCAAAAATGTGTTGTTGGGTGCTGCTAAACAACTCCCAGAGGGCCTCATTAGCTGACGCGACATGTTTATAGGGGATCAAACTTGATTTTGACAGAAAAAGATCTTACTTAAGACACTTTCTAAAAAATTGGAAGGTCCTAAATGCATACCTACTAAAAATAACATTAGTTGCATATGTTTACATTTGTAAAATTCATGCATTGTTTTTCCTTCTCTTTTTTTAACATATGTTTTATTTAGGTGTGGCTGCCTGCAGTGAAAGCCAAAGGGCTGGAGATCTCCGGAACATTCTCTCGCCGCCAGGGCCACATGTACATGGACATGACCTTCACCAACAAAGCCCTGCAGCACATGAGCGACTTTGCCATCCAGTTCAACAAGAATAGGCAAGGCACAGGACACGCAAACATTCGACCCTGTTTACGAGACGCCGTTAGCCACGTCTAGTCGAATCAATCCTTTGTCTATCGCATCCTCTTGAAAGCTCGTACCGTACTTTGTTGTTGGCGACGTCGACACCCGACACAAGCCATCTCCACCTATACAAGCTTAAACTGTGCGATATTAGATGGGGAGTGTGTTTTTACTGTCTGAATTGGTCTTTCAATGGGGAGGGCGGTAGAGCCGTAGCATTTCCATGTAGGTCATGCGTGTTCCTTATGCGTGCAGCTTCGGAGTGATCCCCACCACCCCCCTGGCCATTCACACTCCACTGATGCCCAGCCAGAGCATCGAGGTCTCCCTGCCTCTGAACACCATCGGGCCAGTCATGAAGATGGATCCACTCAACAACCTCCAGGTAAAGTCGCCCGTCAGAACTGGCCGTGTGCGCCGGCGTCTCCTTTCAAAGCCTGGTGTGGTTATTTCACGCTCTCGTGGAGAGCGTGAACTGAGCCCGTTCTGTGTAGCTTTGGCCGAAGGCCCCTTACAATGAAGACAACGTCACTGCCCCCCCCCCAGGCTGCATTTGAGGGGGTGGGGGGAGTATGTGAACTATCTCTCCACTAACTCGGGAGACTGAAGGGGGTTTTGAGGCATGAACGAGCCGAGGGAGTCGTCCCACACAGACGCCGAGGGCAGCAAGGCATGTTCGTGGGCCGCGCACACAGCCTGGAAGCCAATGCACTCCCACCATTGGACAGCAGCAACCAGCTGGAAAATCCACTCCAGACTTCGCTGCCCCCACACAAACTGTTCCACGCACTGCTCTCGCTCACACGCGGCCCTGTACTCCACTACAGCGCACCGATCAATACTGGCAAGTTGAACTGATTTCCGATACCTCGGCCCCTTTTCTAATCTCTTGTGACAATAGTTGTTTAGTGGGTCATTGTCTACAGTTGTTTGACTCTGATTTGTTCAGTTTCTGCATATATCTGGCAATTTAGGCCACATATTTTTGTTCAAGAAAGCCCATGAGGCATTTATGCTAAATCTCATGTGGCATATTTTAAACAGAAGTAAGGCACTTAACCTAAAAAAAACAAGCATTCTAATATTGAAAAGAAGAAAAAAAAGTCTTTAAAACTGGAGCACATAACAGGAGTTCTGTGACAGACACAGATGGGTAAGGGGTGGGGGGGGGGGCGGGCGGGCAAAGAGCATGGCTAATCTCAAGACATCTTTCCGAGTTGAAAAGCGTGTTTCATGTTTATCTCCAGGCAGCTCGTTTCCACTGTTCAGTGACTTAGAGCAGCACCAGATGGGGGCAGCCATTATGCCTGCGTCCTTATCTCAAGTCCTGGTGCTGCACTGTGAGATGCGCGTACGCGCGCGGCGACCTCGGGGGCAATCAGACACTCTCTCGGTGTGTATTTAGAATGGTCCGCACACCGGAACTACTCACCTGATCCGAATACGCGATGATCTTTTCAGTGCAGTCCGTAAATACGTTGAAGAGTCGACTGTTTACGTAATCGACCACCGATACTGACAGTAGCTGTCTTGGAGATTCATGTCTTTAATTAGATTTGGTTGGTTAGTTAAAGACGGAATTAAAAACAGAATGGTGTTCAACTGATGATCACGGCTTGTCAGAACGTCATATCTGCCTGTAACCCCTTCTGCTGTCAGACAGTATAATCACCACTAACTTTAATTACTTTCTTGTTTCTATCAGTTGTATAATTACCGTGGAGACCCCCAGTTGTTACAAAAACTTAGAAGAGAATACTGATAGGTTGTTAATGGTAATGCTGCATGGATGTTTACCGTGGTTGGACGATTCAGACCCTAGGCTGTATTGCTCTCCTCACTGTATGTGTGGGGGTGTCTACTTGCCACTGAAAACGATTTAAACTCGAAGACATTGACACTGTATTGGGGTTGACTTGAACTTCATTTTCAAAGGCTCATTATAAGGATTTATGTGTGAAGGATGTCAGTTATGTGCAGCTACTTGGGTAAATACATGTTTTATTCGTCAACCGATTTGTCCTATTGCGTTTTACGACAAGCGTGGTCCGTCAGGAACTTAAGAGACTAATGTTACCAAACGTACAAGTAGGTCATGGGAGGTCCTAAGGCTCTCTCTGAAATGTGTGTGTGTGTGTGTGTGTGTGAGAGAGAGAGAAGTGTCCTATGCTTTACAAGCCCAATCGCAGTGCACCTTGTGTACCCATGGTGTGCAGCTGTGACACAGCACTCATCAAAGCCCCGATGGTGCTGGGGTCCACTTCCCACATTATTGCCTCGTCATGACTCCAGCAGTGGCAGACTCTCTCAAAAACACACACACAGACACATTTAGCTTTCTGACCTATTTAGCCAGGCTCCGACACGACCAACGGTCTGGGTCATTGTGGCATCTGCGTACCATTTTCCAGATGTATTTATCAAGAGATGTTGAGCAAGACTCAAAGTCTCATTTCACCTCAAAGTTCTCCAGTTAGAATTGCCGGCCCCTCAATTAAAGTACCCCCTTTGGTGAAACCATAGAGTGGTAAAGAACACCTGAGACACTGTTCCAACTGTCAAACTCGTAGACTGTACATCTCCTCTGTGTGTTTGGGGCCTCATCTTGTTCTTTTCATTGGCCCCCAGGTGGCTGTGAAAAACAACATTGACGTCTTCTACTTCAGCGGGCTCATCCCTCTCAACATCTTCTTCGTGGAGGACGGCAAAATGGGTGAGTTCACGCGCGCGTGGCTTTGCCGGCGCGGCGCGTCCTGTTCCAGGATCGTCTCTGCGTCGAGGGGGCCCCTCGTTCCTCCGGAGGGGGTCGTGAGCATCGCTGTCGCACTTCTAATCTTCCACTGTCCATCTGCTGCAGAGCGTCAAGTGTTCCTGGCCACCTGGAAAGACATCCCCAATGAGAACGAGCTGCAGTATCAGATCAAGGAGTGCCACCTCAACGCAGGTAGGTTCATTTTCCTCGTTGGTAGTCGTCCTTGTGGCGGGTTTGTTCCTTTTTATTCCGCGGTAATCAGTGCCAATTGAGTTGCGAATGGGGGATCAGGTTAATAATACGATCTTTTGTAAAAGGGTTGTTTGTGTTACGTTTGCACCTTCTGGTACTAAAGGAGGATAATTGCAGACATGAGTGTGTGTCTCAGAGTCTCAGAGTCTGTGTATTGCACTGTTTGTTCTTGCCATGATCTAGCGCCTTTTTTTATTTGTGGAAAAATCCTCCTTTATTTGAAATTCTATAATCAATTTGTGGCTATGTGACACTTGGAGGTGTCAGAATGGTTGCAAATAGCCACACACAATACAGAACAATATTGCTTACATTTATATAGAAATAGTGGGAACAATTCCCCCCTTCCTTTTCCCAATATCGATTTCCCCTTCACATTCAGACTTCTTAAGGAACCACAGTCATGAATCTGTTAGATTGAAGGTTTCATTCTCCAATGCTTGGAAAGACATGAGTGAGAAAATTAGAAAAGGCGGATCTTAAATTGCCCCAAAGGCTGTCAGTGCAATTCTGTACAGAGAATTGTCCAGCTCTTTCTATTTCTAGCGCAGGGAGCAATGTACTATGCAATCTTCACCTTCCAATATCTGCTTCTTTGTTTATTTTCTGCCTCAAGGGGGCATTACCATAACTTTACAAAAAAATCCATCACATTTTAGATTACATCTTTTAGATGAATTCCTTTTACTGTGAAGAATGTCTCATGAGAAGTGTCATGGCATATTTCATATTTTGTATTACAGAATATGTTATCCTGCATACTAAGCAAACGTAGGAAATGTATGTTTAATTGAATTGAATTGATGTTTATTGGCCATGAAAGTTTGCACAGACACGGAATTTGATTTGGCAGGAGAGCCTACCTAGGCAGCCATCAAAGGCGCCCACCAGAAAGATTACAGCAAAGCATAACATGAGGAGAGAGGAGGAGAGAAAAAGGCAACCCCCATACAATGCTCCTAGAGGAGTACAGTATGGGAACAGGCAAAAACCTCAGCACATAAGCCCACAAACATTAACAACACAACATTGCAATGGGAAAGGGCGGTGGGGTAGACCAGCAGCATCTGGACCTGCGACCGTAATAGGCGCTGGACACAGACCCGCCAGCCACCCAGGGAAAAGCAATCGAAGGCGTTGGATGGGGGTGGGGGGGTGGTGGTATCTGTAGTAGGTGGGGGAGTGGGAAGGGAAGAGCAAGATAGTCTCGCTTCAGCGCTCTCCAGGGGAGTTGTTTTCCAGCAACGGCCTTGGCCAAGGCCTGAGCTGGTTACGGGGCCGAAAGTAGATGAGATTGGTGTAGATGTTTAGACGAGTAGATGCGACTCAATTTTCACGTCCACCCTTCAGGAAGGCCTCCAGATCCTCAAACCTTCTTTGCTGAGCCGCGAACTTATCCCTGTTGTACTCCCTATTCTGCTGTAAGTTCACAGTCAGTGCTCCAACGGCTCTGCCCACCGTCTCAATCAGGTCGGGCAGCCTAAGGGGGCTTTTGATGGCTGCAGCCGTTTCCTTGACTTTCCGATACACAAGCCAACCGCCTAATCCACACAGCAGAAAGCCTGTAATCATGGTTCCGAAAATAAAGATGTCTTCAACATCCTCAACGGAAAGCGCCGCTAGACACACGACACGCCAATTGTCCCACGCGTCCATCGTGTAGCCAGCTGCAAACGTCCCGTCCGGACATTTGGGTTCCCCCGAACCCGAGCTTCTCTTCGAGAAGATGGTGTCAATTGCATTGAGAGACCCGCTAATTAATTCCATGCTTCCAGTTTCGGAGAGTGATGGTGAGAGAGTATCTTGAGACAGACAAGACAGACAAGACAGAGCGAAGCAGGGAAGGTCAGGGAGGGGAGGATAGAAAAATGCGACCGCCTTCGTCGAGAGCCAAGAGGGAAGGAGCCTACCTAGTAACAGTTGCATTGCATCATTAGAAAACAGACTACATCTTGATTATATTGAGTACGACCCCGGTGGTGAGAATTAAGTCATCATTCACAGTTCAATACCACCAATCAACACGTTAGTGATATAACAGTTTTGCCCAAAAATAAATAATACCGTCAACCTAACATGCAGGATGGGATAAGAATCATCAGTATGCTAGTCTTGGATATAGACAGAATCCAAAACGAGATGAGTCACCTGATAGCACTGCAGGGAGTTGAACTTACCCCACCTCCCCACACTGTCAATCTCCTTTGGAATAATTCTCCTTTTCTTTTTGCTTCTCTCCATTCACATGCACGCCTGTCTCAGGACACCTTCAAGGCTTTCAGCCTCACCTCCTCCATAGTCCCATCTTCCATCATCTTGCCTGAAAAGCCTGTTTCAGACCCCATTTCAAACACCCCTGTTGCTCCAACGGCAGGGTTGTTGACCCAGGAAGCAGTGGTCCGGCACCTCGGTGTTTGTGGTACTTGTAGTTCGGCTAGTTGTGCATGTAGGCTCCTCTTCGAACTAGGAATTAGTGGCAACCTACCTAGACATGAAATGTGGCAGATTATGTCCATTACAAGGACTTTTGAGGGACAGTATTGATTGTACACGTACGATTAACCACAAGCGATTCTCATATTCCTCAAAGGCCTACCTGAGCTAAGCATATTTTATAATGGTTATGGATGGTTGATAGACCAAACCAAGGTCGAGTGACTCAGTGATAGTCAGTTTATGACTCTAATGTAGATGTGTTAGCTGACCTGTCCTCCCCGCCAGTTGTTAGCAAGGCTAATACAGAAAACATTAGATGTCATTTAAATACACAGACTGGCTGAAATGCAAGAGCACGCCAATGATATAGGTCTGGGGAAATGAATGGGAAACACGAAGCCATCCACAGAGTACGCCTAATGTAATTGAAGAAGCAGCTATTAGCCAGAGTATTTTGTCATTATTCTAGTCATAGTTCACATGAAGTGTATCTTCCATCTATTTCGGCATTGTCTCCCAATTTAGTGTATGCCACAAACCATCTATTTGCGATTGTAGAGATTGCTCTTTGGAAAGAACTGCATTATAAAATAGCAACCGCTTTTTCTCAGAACTCAGTCTGTCAGAATGCCTTTCAAAACAATAGTCCCTGTTTCTTTTCTGCTATTTACAGCTAGAAGTCAGTAGCAAACTCCCCTCTGTTTTGTGTGTATATGTGTTAGTGTGTGTGTGTGAGAACCTCTCGTCCTTGCTTTGTGAGCCGTGCGATAGCCTCCGGAGCACAACGGTTCTTCCCGCTTGTTTTGACTCGACGTCGCATGTGGCTTTTGCAGACACGGTGTCGGGGAAGCTGCAGAACAATAACATCTACACCATCGCCAAGAGGAACGTGGAGGGCCAGGACATGCTGTACCAGTCCCTGAAGCTCACCAACGGCATCTGGATCCTGGCCGAGCTCCGGATCCAACCTGGCAACCCTAACTACACGGTGAGGGACGCGTGTGCTGGAAGAGGGAGTCGTGTGTTTGGGTGTCGGCGAAAGCTCTGAATGAGCCGCAGGTGCCTCAGCTGGAGGTGCTAGGTTAAGCGAGCCAAATGAGTCACTTGTTGTGCTCTTTATCATCGCACAGACACTTCAACATACGCCTGATACACCCTTGAGAGGTTTATAAGTCCCTTCCTTGTTCTCCACCTGGAGCTGTTACTAGGAGCCTGCTCGTCGGTCGAGCCGGTCTCATGGTGGAGGTTGTGCCGATCTAATTATGACGATTCTTTGTTGTGGACATGGTGACATGTCTACAACTCCTCGTGGAAGCCACCCAGAATATACGTGGCGGACAGAAGATCCAAGGACGGTCCAAGTCTTAGAGATTATTCGCAAGTCAGACGAAGGATAATCGAAGGGTATTATGGCCCTTCAGTTGGACATTCTCACTGCGTGATGACCTTCGTGGGGGGCGTTTGACTCCAGAATATGTCGGACGGCCCTCCTCACTCTCCCGACGCGGCCACTTCTCGACTGAAATGAAGTGTGGAGCACCTACTTCCCAGCTCAGCAGGTCTCTTCAAGACATGCTTCATGGAAGTTAGAGAGTTTTTCCTTGTTGCACGCGCACCAAGCTATATCCTGTTAACCCGACTTCGCTATTGTGTGATTCAAGGATCCTTTTTTATCACAGAGGGGCTCATTGGGCCTGTCCTTGTAAGAGAGTAATGGCTAGCCGTGGCAGCGGACGATTTGCTCTGCTAGCGGTCTCCAGGCTGGCCAATAAAAAAAGGGTTGAAAATTCACGTACACACACACACATACACACAAAAAAACTGCATGAAGGTCAAGTGTATTCTGGAAATTCAAAAGCAGTTCTTTTCAGTGTTTGATCTAGAAACGCCAGAGGCGGTCCAAGGAAATCTGAAATCCATCCTGGTGGCCGTCGTCTATTTCTACCACAAAGAAATGGAGAACGCCTCAAATTATCGACATCGTATTACACAGAGCGCCGTTTACGGCCCGCTGTTAAAGATGCTGGGAATGTCGGTTTGCAAAGTTTTTGCTGAAAGCTAGGCACCTGTCGGTAGCTTCTACTCCAGGCAGGTCAGCTTCCATGTCTGGCTGCCTTTAGTTCTCCCTAGACTAGCACTTTCCCAGCCCTGTAGTCCGTGCTTCTTGGCGCCGCCTTGATTTATATCTGCTCCTCCATCCTGAGGTAGGGCCTTTAGCTTAGCTGACCAGCCTGTCAGTCTATATTTATATTAAATATTTAGTCATTTAGCAGACGCTCTTATCCAGAGCGACTTACAGTAAGTACAGGGACATTCTCCCCGAGGCAAGTTGGGTGAAGTGCCTTGCCCAAGGACACGTCATGTGGGGACAGTTCCGGTAATCGAACTGGCAACCTTCAGATTACTAGCCCGATGCTCTACCCGCTCAGCCACCTGACTCCCAGTCTCAGGGTAATTCCCTCTTCATTCTGCGTTGGTCCCTCAGAGCAGACAAGCTGCCTCAGTGCGAGGAAACTTTGCGAACAGCCCAGTGAGATCAGGCCTGGAGATGTAAACGATTCAAACGTTCGTACCCCCATTACATCGGTATTTCGAAGAAGAGAAAAAAAAGCGTGTATCTAATATTTGTCAGTCCTCGTTTTCTGTCAAACGGTTCGTCCTGACATCTTTCAATTTTTCGATTGAAACTTTATGAGCAGAACGGCCTCGTTGTGCTGCTGCACCACCAAGCCATGACACGCGTCCCACGAGACGTCGGAACTCCGACACGATGAAAGGATGAGCAGCTTCAACTGGGTTGAAATTGCTAAGCTGATGAAATAATGCACTTAGGCGAAGGCTTAGCGCAGAGCCCGGGTAGATATTTGGATTAAGACGGTAAGTGGTCAAGGTGTAGATGTTGGAGGGGCCAGTTAGTCGGCGGACACCTCAGACAAATGAACACCTGAGCGCCCACGGCAGGGGCTGCATTTCGAGCAGTAGGGAGAATGGATTTGAAATGGGAGGTGTATTAAGTCTGCTGAAACAGGCTCCAAGAATAAGTCATAGGGCCACGTTCAGTAGCTCGGTATGCATGAGAAGATGTGGGAGGGGCGGGGGTCTGATCCCAGCACGTTGTCCTGGGGTCATGTTTATCCATTTCGCTGTCTCGCATCTTTTCATCTTTTTGTCCTCTGTTACAGCTTTCCCTGAAGTGCAGAGCTCCAGAGGTGTCTCAGCACGTCTACCAGGTCTACGACGCCGTCCTGAAGAACTGAACACTCCCAGCCCTGCCTTCCGTCCAAACGCCTTCCACTCCACACGTCTGGAAACGCGACAGCAGCTTTGGAGCGTTTGTGTCGTCGTCGAAATAGTTCCCCCTCCTTCATTCCATCCTCCACCCCCTCTCCCCCCTCCACGTTTTAACGCTCCCCTGAGAGTGAGCAATTCTATGCTAAACTAAATGTCTTAATGTCGTGAAAAGTGATTGACGGTGAACACCTCCCTAGAAGGCCAGATTTTCATATTCACAAAGCCATTCGTTGCTTTACCTTTTTGAAATGTACTTCGGATGTTTGAAAGTGCACGTCATATTTGCTCCGTGCCGATTCATTTTTTAAATGTTTGTCCTGCTTTGGTAGTACATTTGCTACTTTTCTTAACCATTCCACCAATTCTATACAACCGAGCCAATGGATCCCATCTCGTCTCCGGTCAGTTGAAGCTATTTCACTGTTCAATAAGGAAATGAGGGGCCAAATATTCTGAGCCAAAATGGCAGCTCAGAGGCAAGAGCGCAGGGCAAGGGAACAAGAAATTGTTAGGTTGCTATGGTTTTAATGCATTGGCATTCTCTTTCCGTAACCACTACACAAACCACTATTTATGGTAGCAAATAATCTGCGTACGCTTGTGTCTGCGCTATTCCATTGTTTAGTTTTTTTTATATATTGATACGTGCAGCTGATTATGTCATGCCTCTCCTCCCCTTTTGAAGTTGCCCAGTCTACTGCAGCTATCAACAGCACAGCTACCATATCATTCCTATAACTCCCACCCCCCCCATTGTCCCTTTACTGGTTTCTAGTGTCAGTACTGATTGTGTGTGTGTGTGTGGAATGAGTAGTAGCCCATTCTGTAATGCTGTTTTCACCTTATTTAGATTCCAAGTCAATATAATGCATTGTGTTTTAATATTTGAGATTGTTATTGAAATTCAATTTGCAGCCGTTGATCCAAATATGTCGAATTCTTGGACCTGTAGGGGCTGTTCCAATCGAACCCACACCAGTTGATATTTTCCCAGCGATGGAAAAGGAAACGTAATATCAACGAAAGGCAGTTCAATCTCCTCACTGGCTCCACCATTAGCTTTTTCCTCAGGAGAAAGGGTATTGTGCCCATATCCCATCTAAGGACCAGTGTCAGCCCATTCTGAAACTGCTCAGTGATGTAGTGTAGTTTGTAGACAACACTTCTGTATGACTAATGAAAGACAATATAACCCTGTAATCCAGAATTTGTGTGCTTGTATTTAGTCAAATATTGGGGCTATAATCCCGTGATGTACCAGGTCCTCAAACTGAACTGTGTAAGGTTTTAATCATAAATAAGAGTTCATTCCAGTGTGACATCTGCCGTCTCCATAATTAACCATGCACCCTAGACCTCGGGGAATTAAGCTCAAGTGTATCAAACTGTTGAAACGAATGACCAGTGGTGGTCAATAAGCCACCTGTTGTACTTTGTGACAAGGCTTATGTCGTTGCCATACCTGCTTACGTGCCTGCGATCCTGCATGGAGGCAGTGTCCATTGTTCCTAACAAGTCCCTTGTTGTTTCTTTACCTCAGTTTGTAAATGTTATCGCTAAAGGGGAACGTTTTATTAATGGGGGCCAAAGGTTGCTGTATATCACCCAAACCTCTTTAAGTACTTTATAATAATAATTAAAAACACCAACCAGCAATACAGAATGCACGTAGTAAAGTTGTCATCTGAAATGTTTATCCACAAGCTTCTAGCCAACGATTGCCCTCACTCCTTGCTGCCAATATGTCACTGTTGTCTGATGTAACCTCTGTATTTCAATAAAAATGTCCAGTCTGTAGATTTGTGGTTGACTTTCTCATTTACTCACTGTCATGGTTTCTGCAATCACAGACTGGCATGCCATCTCTCCTCTGTGTTGGTGCCATAAGAGGCAGCAAAGACGAGTGGCAGCGTGCATGGTAATAGCTGTGTCTAGGCTAAGCCTTGGCTAAATACACTTCACTTGGTATTGGCTATTAGACGGCAAATAAACTGTCCACACAAAAAGCATAGTTGAAAAGGTTATTTGGAGTTTTAAACAATGACTAAAAAGGAAATAAAACCTGCACTTTGCCTTAAAAAAAAAAACCCGCATGAGATCACTTTAGGCAACGGTCACATAGGTCGAGATGTGGGTTCAGTTTGGTCTACGTTTCACGTAGACTACATCACATACAATACACCTGCGTACTATGATGTGGGTTGTAAAGGTGACGTGGTATGAGGCAGGTATGTGGCACGTGGTTACTTAGCAACAGGGGCAAAAGATTTGGTTGCTAAGAAACAGCCGACTGCCCATCAGTTGCAGTGTGTACACATGTTGCTCAAGTGCGTGAGCTAATATACTTGAGATTTTATCGCTCACGCACGCGAGGCTACCGGTATTCACAGGGAATACAAATTGGTGCGTGTTTAAACTTTATTTGGCTTTTCAATCAATCGGACTTATAGTGTTTTGCAAAAGTAAGGACACGAAGAAACAAACCTTTGGAACGGTAAAACAGCTGGTTGGCAGTGCGTAACTGTGCGTAAAAAGTATGGCTGCGTGTTAAATGCCACTCAAATAGACACAATCTTCATAGATAATTTCTTACACTTTGGCGCAAAATCAACAAGCTGCTTGTTGATTTTTTTCAATTGGAAAACCCTGTTGAGACACCATATCAAAAGTAAGCGACCAGGGTGCACAATCGTAACGGACACCCTTACATTTGGTATGGCAGTCATCATTAATGACATAGATAATAGATAATAGGATAGTGAACATTAGGCTTCACTAAACCTTATTCAAAATTATAATCGGACGACAACAGTTTGATTAACGTGGGCAGTGGGCATTTCGATTCCAACCCCCCCAAACACACACACAATATTTGGACTGCGTGTACCGCTAGCCAATAGGGGGGGAAGATATGGCGCTGTGTGGGGGGTGGGGGTTGCGAGGAGGTTGTAATCTTACGACTCTGCACTCAAGGTACCTGAGCCACTTATATATTCGTGGGAAGTCAACGAATAAGGTTCTACACAGAACAGCATCACGGCAGGTAAAGATCTCGCAGCAGACTACACCTCTCTCCATCCTTAGAGCACCTTACTTGCGCGCACGGTAAGCATGTATTGGAATCCTACAGCAGTTCCGCAAGATATTAGATGTATTCATGTATGGAGGTTGTACACACAGTATGTCGTTATTCTGTCGTTAATATGATGTTGAAATATTTTTCCAACTTGTACACATTAGATAATTAAGGTCATGCATGCTTTTAATATCAACTTGTGTAAGTGGGGTGGGTAAATGAAGATAAAATCGAGTTTATGCCACGAGGTGTTTGCAAGTAGAATGCGAACAGTTGTACCAGTAGGATAGGTTATTTATTGTAGATTGATCTTAAACGATAGTAGATGCAATTTCAAATTTTTAACATGTAGACTAATATGGTACATCAGTGCAGTTTGTGTACTTTCCGAGCTATAGCCTACCATGAGCGCGTAAAGATCGTGACGCTGCTCCACTTTCAGGACCTGACCTCAATGCTGCATCTACCCGTACTAGTAGGTTGTTCTTAAACTTTGCCCATAGGCTATATAATTTCTAGGTTTGTAGTCTACGTTCATGAGAAAACGTATGAAATTATAAATCTCATTGTGAAAACTAGCAAGGGCCACCAAGGATAGCTTACGACGAGAGATTTTGACCCCTGAATCGACTGTACCAAATATTTGCAAGTATATAAATCGAGTTCGATAAATGGGTGTTGAAAAGTAGTCAAAAAAATTGAATCGTTTGAAATGAAGATTTTATGATTTTGTTACCTGGTATTCATCTTGTGATGCTTAACCATTCAGTCTTATTGTATTTGACCAAGTGCGGTAATAAGTGTGACGCCCTAATTAAGCATAGGTTCTTAGTAATGAGGTCAGTAAATGCAGGTAAGGCCTAACTGCTGGTGCTCTACGCTACCCAGGGCTGTTTTTAGCTGTGCAGGTTTTTTATTCCAAAGTCTTGTACCGATACATAAAGTATGTACAAAATGCCCTGTGCCCTATATATGTACAAAAAATGCCCTTTCAAAATATGAAAGGGCATCTTGGAATGAATGTGACTGTCTTTATTTCACTTGTTTGGTATTTCTCCATATCATGGTGTCCTTGCTCTATTCTTATTGATTGGTTGCTTGGCAGCCTTCTGCCATTGTTTCCTTTTTCTGAATTAATAAGCTTTTGGTGGTTTCCATGCGTTTTATACCAACTGAACTAACAAGCATTCTCTCTCTTGCTGTCTTTTTGTCTGTATTCTCCGCCATCTCTTCTCCTGTCACCCTTTTCTCAACCCCCCCCCCCCCACACACACACACACACACATCCTTGTCTCTTGCCCCATTCCCCTTCACACTTAATGTTTTCTCTCTCCCTGAATCGGCTTTTCCTGCTCGTGCTTCACCCATCTCTACCCCCTTCTTCCTCAGTGCTCAGGGGGGTGCGGGTGGCCTATGCATGAGCCGACGCCGAGCCCGCCTGCACACCCGCCTCTGCGCCCGCGTGTGGACTATGCGGTGCCCTCGTGGTTCTTCCACCCTGAATGCACTGGCCCGTGGTTTGCGAGAACAGGGAGGGCGGCGGGGCGGCCGCGGGCAGCCGCGGGGCTCGCGGAGGAGGCTCCCGGATGCCCCCTCCCTTCCGGATTGCCGTGCTCGGGGCGCAGGGCGTGGGCAAGACGGCCATCGTGCAGCGCTTCCTCCACGATGACTACAGCGACAGGCCCGCGCCGGCGCCGAGCCGCACGCGCCAGGTCCACCTGGCCGCCGCCGTCCTCAACGGTCACGTGCACGACCTGCAGATCACGGACTACCCGGCCATCGCCAGCTTTCCTGGCAGCAGCTTGCAGGTACGCTTGCCCATCTGTTCTGCCGAGACGAGGGACAGAGGAGATGATTAGGTTGTGCAGTTGGTCGACACACCTGCAGGTTGAGGACACTCGGGAGACTTCTAGAAAAAAGGGGCGTGAAAGTAAATGGAGCTGTTAAGATCTTCCAGGAATCGATTGAAAGAAGTAGCCGCTCGAAGTGCCAGGTTCTGTCTGTTAAATCACTACGAGAATTACAGGGACCTCGTTTGTAGACAATAGGGGTCATTTGTTTTCTGGCCAGCCATATGGCCTGAAAACGTGAACTGCGTGTATTCATGTCCCACTGTATATTCTATATTTCCCTCTACATAACCCTTTCATCTGGCCTCTCAAAAGCTATCTCTCTCTTGACCCAAATGCACAAACCTGACCATGACACTCAAATGAGAGCCTGCTGAATCAGCTCTGTCATTGGTGAGTAGAGGACAAGTAGCTCTGTATCATTTCCAGGCACGTCACATGAAAGGAACAGCACTCTTTTATCTCTGCTGGTCCAGGGATCTGGTTAATGTCAGGTTGAATAATGAGTCATGCGACATGACACTTGAAAACAAATGTCAGAAATAGAGACGGGATTGTTGCTTAATCAACATGAGTTTGCTAATATATCTTTACATGAAGGTGTTAAACTGCACTTCCAGTCAAGGGTCAATATTTATTTTTTCCCACAAGATTTTGGTTCAATGGCTGAAAGTTTACCAGATCAGCTGTATATAATTTCCTTTCCTAACAATGACACAGTACATATTATGTTAGTGGTAACACTTTTAAAATATGTGTTTTCATTTTTACACGAGTGGTACTTTATTCTGGTGGAGTAGCCGCAAGCACTGACAAATAAAATATATCTGTCACCGTGAGAAACCAGTCCGCAGGAGAAATAGGTTCAGTCAAATTACATTTGGGTCAAATTCGTCAATCGTGGAAGTCTTATGAAAAATCAACCAGGACTAATATTGTTTGCTGATAGAGATAATGGACTCGAGCAGATATCCGTGTCAGTAAGCAGTCTTACTGATGATGTCATTTCCCCTGTCTTTCTCCCCCTCACCTCAGGAATGGACAGACACTTGCTGCCGCGGCATCCGCAGTGCTCACGTCTACATCCTGGTCTATGACATCTGCTGTTTTGACAGCTTTGAATACGTCAAGACCATGCGTCAGCAGATCCTGGAGACCAGGTGAGGGAGGACTACGGCACCTGCATAACAAACGGGGGGGAGGGGGAGGGGGCGCTCAGTTGTAATTACAGTTACTGCCTGGGCCGCACTCCGCAATCAGGACAATCGGTGGTGGAAAACGCGAGGAGCTTTTTTGGTTTAACACCCACTGAAATCAGGCGTAGGTCACGAGGCCACTTGAGGTCAAGGGTTCTTGTCATCAACACAGCTTCCCCTGAGAATCCCTACTTCACTGCTGTTTGTTTATGCCGTGTCTCTGCTTTGTGTCTCGTGGAGCTGAGGAGGTACGACCGCTCGACCACAAAGTGTCCTCGGTGAATATGAAAAAGTCATGGAGGATGTCTCGATCTGGCGAAGCCTTGAGTTTTTGGGAGCCAGGATATGTCGAATTTCAAGTGCTTCTCCAGCTGTACTGGAGAACACAGTAAATGAGGAGGGAATCCCAAATATGTTCTCCTTTATGTTTTGAGAATTGCAGGAGGCCAAGGGAAGAATTCGAGTAAAGAATGTGTTAACTTTCCTTTTATACTTTTAGATGTGAAGTCCAATGCCTTGCTCAAGGGCAAATTGTTTGACAGTGTTAGTCCCTCTGTCGTTTTTTCCTTTGTTTGATATAGCGCATGAAGGTGCACTGGGACCTTGTTAACAAGACGTTATGTTAGGGGCTTACTTAAACTGCCTCCTCCATCACAAGTCACACACAGACGAGGAATTTTGAAGTGTTTAATTTGTTCCTTAAACCTGATGATTACCCAGGATGAAACTGACAGCTTGTGTTCTCAATGTCCCATGGGACTGTGGTGTAGGCACTGGGGAAAGGTGCCACTTCATTTGATTTGGTTTTCATCGTCTGCACATCGTTTGTACAACCCATCAAAGTATCTTGTCTTTGACTCGTCTGTGTCATTTGCATACCCCTTCATGATCCTAACTCGGCAAATATGCTTCAGTGAACATAATATGGTGCACGCTCATCCAGCCGCGCCAGCTCGAGATTTCCCAAACTCCTTGTGGGCGTCTGTCGGCAAAGTCAACGATTCCTCCTCCCCTTTGAATCCATCAAACGTGCTCCCAGGTGCGTCTCCGTCTAGTCGGCGTGTCCCCTGCAGCGCCTCCGTGGCGACGGGACGTCAGCGCCGACGTCAGCGCCGATCCGGAGGTGACAGCAGGGATGGCGGGGGGGGGGTTTACTGGCGGAGGTCACCTGTCGTCGGTTGTGATGGATGGGGAGGTTTCGCCGTCCCACCGAGCCCGTTTGTCTGCCACCAGGATGTGTGGCGGGGTAGACCGTCACTCATCACCCGAGCTGACAGGAACGCTACGCTGGCCAAGGCCACTCGGAGGCTAATCGGTGTCAGAGCCTGCCTCTGCCGATCGTCGACAGGGGCGGGCTTGGTTATTACGCAGTCCGGCCTGTGCCACTGTGTTCGATTTATGTGCGCCTTCAGAATCGCCTCGTTAAATGAATGTTCAACACAGTACGAAGTCCCTCAGTCAATATCTGCCCTCCGATACGTGTCTCCTTCTCCTTCACTGTGCCCTAATTAACAGAGTCTTACTTCTGCGGATGGTTTCAAGGATTTGACAGCTGAGGAAAAGTTTGGTACCTCCTCAGGGAGGGAACTGTCACAAGCTCTGGTCTTCAGTTTGAGGGTGATAAGGCAGGAGACAAGGGCTGAGTGCAGATGCCCGGGGAGAGAGAGAGAGGAGAGTGACTGCCCTAGTCTTACTCTCTAGCTCTGTCACGCGGGGTCCAGGTACACAAGAAAGGTGAGGCCTCAGTAAATAAACAGTTTGTCACCAAAGCTGTTGACAAAGTCAAGTTCTGTGGACAAAAGGAACCTGACAGACCAGGGAGAAGGAGAAGGGAGGACAGTCCGCTACAGCTGCACTGAACAAGCATACGCTTCTCATTGACATTGGACTCACAGCAGAAGAACAACCTTCAGACAATTAAAAAGAGACAGACCCCCCCCCCCCCCACCCCCACCAGAGCCACAGAATACCATGGTGTGACAACAAGGGATCTGTGCAATTTAAAAGCCTCGTTTTGAGGTGGCCTTTATTTCCCACGCTAGGGTTTTCATTTCAATTTGGCAAGGGGAAGAAAGCTTGTGCTAACATGAATATGTTAAAAGTTTCTGGATTTTACCTCATGAATAGGTCAAACAGTCTGAAAAGTAAGCTTCTGTATAATGTCCTTTTCCCCACTTCTGAATAAAATGTGTTCGACATGGTAGATAGGGATTGGGATTTGTCACTGTAACTGAAAAGCCTTCAGGATAATTTCCCCAGAGTTCTCCAACTAAAGGCTGGTGGTTATGTATGAGATGTATTTACTTTTGTGTGGTTTTCTGTGTTTGTGTGTGTGTGTGAAATATAAGTGCACGGTGAGGTAGAGTACAAGAAAATATGTACAAAGAATAAATACCAGACAATGTCGCTGGTCTCTCGCCAAACACTTCTCAAGACTTCATTTGGGCAAGTGCTTAGCCTTGCAGCTTGTGAAATCATTTAACAAACACTACCCACAAGAAATAGGACTTGTTCTGCAATACTGAATGAAATGAAATGCATGTTGCCTCACTTGACTGAACTAACTGTGCCCCTCTCAGGATGGTGGGGACATCGGACACTCCCATCCTCATTGTGGGCAACAAGAGGGACCTACAGCGGGGGCGGGTCATCCCCCGTCACAACGTCTCCGACCTGGTGAGGAAAAGCTGGAAGTGCGGCTACGTGGAGTGCTCGGCCAAGTTCAACTGGCACATGTTGCTGCTCTTCGGCGAGGCGCTGCGCAGCGTGGGCTGCGTGCGCTGCAAACACGTCCACGCCACCATCCGCTTCCAGCGAGCCCTGCGGAGGGAGCGCTGCAGCCTCATGTGACGGCCGGCTTTGCCCAGAGAGAGGAGCCTCGGGAGGGGCAGTGGCCGACCGGGACTGCTGAGTTGTGATTGACTAGAAAACCTGCAGGATCCGCTGTATACCTACTTACAACTGCCCTCGTGTTTTGCTGCTGAATTCATCCTAGATCAAGGATGGGGAAATAATTGTCTTTGTAAACCTTACCACCTTTGATCTTCTCCTTAACTTAGAGGCAGCTACTTCAACCAAAAATACCGGCTGTCTGATTATTTATACTCAAATGCACTCAAGGAATCTTCTAGCATCTGGTAGTGGCTCCAGACAGACAGCTGTTTGTGTTGTGGAAGTAACTTAGAGGTAATTCATGACATAGCAAATGCCCCTTGCCCCCTACAGAGTGAGACTGGCTGGAATCTGCAGGAAAGAGAGCAGACTAACCTAACCCCTGCTGTCCTGGTCTCATTAATGAAATTGCATTTTTGAATAAGCACCTAAAGTCCAAGGTTGTTGAGTATGGTGTGGTCAGTTTTCTTTGAATATAAAAATTATAAACTGGAGTCATTCGCCTTCTGTAAATCTTGTTGTCCTGTAAATCAGCCCTATATTGTATGCTTTGCTTTGAATGCAAATGATACCAATGTGTGGGCAATTGTGGCCATTAAAAGGGAGGGCAACAGACTTCGGTTCACCTCTAGATCATTTTAGGATTAGTTTGGATTTTTTTACTTGTAAATGTGCATACTATGTGTAGGGTACACAAGGTTTAGCTTGTGTGTGTATGCCACTGGTAGGCCCATGCAGGGGCATCGTTGTTTTCTTTTTTCAAATTTCAAAAAGCAATAGGCCCACCTGCTTGAATTCAATTCTACTTAAATTGCATTGAGGACACATATAACAGCACAAGTATAGAAAAAAACGGACTCAACAACTGATTACAATTGCTAACTGATTCAAGCAAACAAAAACATGCGGTAAGACTTTCATTGGTCTTGAATTAAATGGTCAGTTGCAGGCTTCGGAAGATTTTACTGCTATTGGTGACGACAGTGTGTAAAGAACAGCACAGCCACTGAAAATTACTGTTAAGTTTCTGTTCAAATAAAATTATTTGTTGGTGCTACCAGTCTCTGTCATTTAGCACCGACAATTAACTGTCCAATGACCATCTCTTGGTCAGACGCTCGATTACGTCACTGTAAGATAGCTACTCCTCCCTCCTCAGTGAGTCTGGTCACGTTCTCTTCTAGGAAGTATAGAATACCTCACAACATCACTCCCTCCTCTTTTGTCTGCACCACAGGTCTTTGCCCATTAGGATTTCTTCCCGCAAAATACCTCATTGTCATACAGTTCATTTCACCTTCACCTCCAAACAGGCTGTGCGTCCCCTCCCATTCGAATTCCGTCTCTCAGGTCATGTCTATTTGTTGGAGGAGAAAGGGCTTGCACAAAACCAGAAATTGTAAAGAGGGCTTGAAAGAAGCTTATGTAACACATCTGGATCGGAATTGTGATGTAGGTCAGTGTGACCGCCTGTCACACTTCCATTTGTGAAGCAGTCTGTATTCACACTCTGCTATGGGCATACTACCATAGAAGAAACCAAATACCGTCGGTAGCTGTGAAAAGGCAGATATCTTAATCCCCTGATATGATATCAGTCACAGTGAAGCAAAGCGCTAGTTGAAACATTGTTTCTGAACAGCAAATATGTCTACGGTATCTTCCCAATCATTTCTTGAGATAGGGCTCAATTAGCATATGACATTTTTAAGCATATGCATTGCTGGTTGAAGTGTACGATTTTGTAGGGAATAGTCCAACTGTGCTTGGTCAACTAAAAAAGGTTATTCAAATGTGACTTGGTCCCAACTTGGTCTCTGTTCCTTGTTTACCTTGTGTTTGCTTGTGCGTAAATGCACACGTCTTTGCAATGTCACGTAGCCACACAGCCGGTGGAGGTAATTGGAGATCTCCTTGTCTAGTTTGAAGCTGTGTGCAGTGTGACGTGAGAGCCAGTCAGAGGAACAAGCGCAGCTGCTGTGGTGTGACGGGCTGCAGCTCTGATACAGGCTATTTATAGCTCCAGACTTGACACCCTCCCAGCATTAGGCCCAGGGGTTATTTATAAGACTGGAGTCTGCCACTGCAAACTCAATAAACACAAGGTGACTGATACACTGGCAAAGTATTACAATGGGTTCTTGGCAAAGCCTGGATAAGACACACTGTAGGTCAGTAGAAGATATTTTACTGTATGACATATTGACAGAAACCAAACCCTTTTGTCATCCATAGAAAATATGAACTGTAATAATCTTTTATTCCACTGAGGCATGTAGAAATGTATCAAAATATGAGGCAAAGACAAATAATAAATTGTATTTCTTTTGCGACGGAATCATTTTTCGTGAGAGGAATACAAAATACGTTTGTGCTGACTTGTAGCGGTGGCAGAATTGAACAAAGAATGAAAAGTAATCGCATGTGTGCGTTAGTGTATGTACACCATAAGGCACTGGAGTGCAGCCGTGCCTCAATACCTGAGCTCGAGGTGTCTCCGAGGCCCCCTGCTTGTCTTCTGTGCTGTGATCGAGCACTTCCTCCAGTGAGGCGGCTTGCGGTGAGAAGCCCGGCTGTGTCCGATAATAAGGTCTGAAGGTTTCAATTCTCCCTGGTCTCCTGATGCCTGCTGCTCTCTCCCCCGCCCATGTGTGTTTATGTGTGTGTGTGTGTGTGAGTGTCCTCTGCTCTCAGCGTGGTGTACCATTCAGAAAAGTGCATTCAGAGATGAGCCGAGACCCGCTGTGTGAAAAACAGAAACCTGACCTCCAAACAAATGGATCTGGCTCACACTTCAAGTGTCATTAATTACACAGCAGAACAACTTCTTTTCCAGGAAATGCACATTGTTTAGTAGTTCAGCACAGTTTTGGGGTGCTGTCGCGAGGAGGGCCATGGAATGGCTCTGCGTGACGTCAGCTACCTGGTAGGTGTGATAGCACCTTTCTACCTCAGCGCATGAAAGCTGGACGTGGATTTTGGAGCTGCTCTTTCCAACATCCTGCCTCTCGTGAAGTCAATGTAAAATACGTCTGACGGCACAGGGTAAACAGGCTTTAATTAGGCCATTCAAATGCTCATCTTTCACAGTGGAGCACTTGTTCATTTAAGGACACGTAAATGAGAGTGCCAAAGCCACCGAGATTTAAAAGTTCATCGGCCTCTCTATTTCACCACACATCCATCCTTCATTTGCTCATTTTCTCTCATCACTGCCTGGGCTGATGTCGAAATGATTAGTCAGTTAGGGCATTCTAGTGATGCCCATTTTGTGAGCTGCTAAACCCAAGACTCATGTTCCGGATCCTCTGCTGTTTCCTGGCTGGGAGTTTGCCTCTGTTTTTGCCTAATTGGATCATCGTTGCCATCAAGATGTCTGTGGCTTTGAAGCCTCCCATAGCTTTCCAAAGAACTCTGCTGGTTTGCCTGGATGTTTGAGTTGAGTGGACGAGGTTTTTTCTGTGGGTTTGGCATGTCTCTCGTAGCTCCTCCAGGGTCCTCCGTGGTTTGACTGACCCTGTAGGAGACAGGGGTGGGGATCCTGGATGGCTTTTTCCCGGGTCTGTGGTCGTGTCTGGGTCGGAGTCTTGGGCGGAGCTTCAGTTTGTAGATGGAAGGCACTCTCTCTGGTTTCTTTAAGGTCCTTCTTCGTCTGAGAGAACCAGGTCGGTGCTTTTTCAGGTTCTCTGACTCTTTTGAGTCGGGTCGAGGATTAACTGAGGCTGATTTGGTGGTTGTGCCGCAACGGCTAACGCTAACTCTGTTGCTCGTGTGAGGGGAGCTTTTAAATTCAATGTGTGGCTCTTTAGACTCAACACTTGATCCAAATGAGGACCAGGAACTGGTCACTTTGAGGGTTGGACCTGTGTCCACCTCTGCACTATTGGACGCAAGTTTGCTGCCTCTAGAACCGACTGTGTCCGCCCAGCTCTCCACGCGCGTCTTCACTGGCCGCTCCTGTCCTTGGGAGAGTTCAGCAACGACTGCGTCATAGCTAACCTCACTTGGACGGTCGAGACTTGCAGCATCTGTGGTGGGATCTCGTTTCCGGCTTTCTGGGGCAGTCTGATGTGAGTCGTCGTGGTTGCGGTCCTCCTGGGCACTGCTGCGGCTGTCGTCGTCCGAGTCGACGCTGAGCTGCCGGAGGTTGGCCAGGATCTCGTCTTCCAGACTCTGGTACAGACTGGCTTCCTCAGCTGGGCTGATGGGGGGAGGAGGAATGAAGAAGTGGCGTTTGTCTGTGTCTCCCTCTCTACAGCCTTGGCTACAGACCTTATGTGAGTCAAGCTCATCTAGACTCCCTTTAAGTTCACAGTAAATAGAAGAGGTCTTCTCGGTAACAGGGTAGCCAGATGCATTTTGTCTGGACAGGGGCTGTCTTTTCCTAGGATTCGTATCACCGTTTGAAGAGTTGTAAGAAGTAATGGTTGAGTTCATTTCAGGGGTAGCTGTCTTGTTTTGAACCCCCCTAGGTGTTCCACCAATGGGACTAAAGGACCTAACTGGGGCCTCCCCGAACGAGTAATCCCTGTTCTTATTGGCAGGGCAGAAGGTCCAAATTAGAGTTGGCCTTTTTTGTGGAGGATTATCATTGTCGGGCTCCTGGATAGTGATGGTGGGTTGCCTAGTGCAGTCAGGAGTATATCTAGCTGGACTGTAACCTCTTATAGGGGTAGCAGGTCTGGGTGTACAAGGCCCTCCTTGCCTCAGGATTGAAGAAAAACTGGAATTATCGGTGTGGTTGGAGCTCTGTCTGAGCTTGGAGGCAAACTGGGATTTGGTCCAGGTTTGGGTGAGCCTACTTTCCAGCACAGACTGGGACTGTGGTTGGAAGGAGGGTTGGCCAGGGGGCTTGTGGAAAACCAAGGGGGTTTTAGATCGCTGGGGCTGGGGTTGGGGCTGGGTTCGAGGCTGGGGTGTGGAGGAGCGATGGGGTTGGGGTTGGGGCTGGGGCTGGGGCTGGTGCTGGGGTTGGGGCCGAGGTTGGGGCTGGGGTTGAGGCTGGGGTGTGGAGGAGCGCTGGACGGGGCGAGGAAGGCTGCTGGTCAGGCGCGGGGCTGGGGAGGAACGGTTGGCTTCCCGGCTTGTCCTGGTGGAGGAGTCGAATGCCGAGTCATATTTTTCTGCTTGGAGGTGCTGAAGTGAGGCACTTTGTCTCAGTCTGAAAAAGAAGGACCTAGATTACACACACATCTATCATGTTTGGGTGTACCTCTGCTTATCAGGACTGTCAAAGGTGATCTTCACACCCTCATAATAGCTCATTTGTTACATTCTTGCAAGTGGGCAGATATCCAGACACTGCTCTAAAGCTGGGTTTCAGAAGCTAGTACATGACCTGTCATTTTCACAAAATAAAAATAAATTAGGATTTGAATTGAAACAATTGGAGCCATACAGATGTGGTCTCAGAACAGATATACTTCAACTCTTCCCCATCTAAATCCAAAACGTCTGCTGTCAGAGTACAGTACATAGTAGTTCCACTGATTTCCCTAAATATCCACTGATATTTAGCGTCTGCTAAATAACTAAATGTAAACTAAAGGTTCAAAACCATCCTATGAAGCTGTGTATAGATCCTGCACCAAGGAGGTAATAATCCATATTCTGGTTACCCTACATTCAGTTTTCCTGCAAGACGGAAACTTGTGTTTACCAGAAAATAACTCCCTTGAAACTGAAGAGTTTGTTGACAAGGTCATTTTCCAGCTGGAACACATAGTTGTTCCAGTACTTCATCAAGTAAAGTGAGAGCTTAATGTTATCTGCAAGCTTTCCAGTCCAGTGCACTACAACACTTAACAAATAGCCATTATGTCATTCAAGTACGTACTTCCTATTCAGGTCTTGCAAGCAATCAAAAACTCAGCATTAACCATTGAAAAGCAGGCAGCAAAGACTTCCTTATAGAGTCCTTTAATACGTGAATGCAACCTCATGGAATGTTTGATGAAATAGCAGTGACAAGGTCAGATTCAGACACAACCCTGCTTCGAGTGGATTCCACAATCTCAGATGTTGCAGAAATACAGGTTGATGACCTCTGCCGTCGAAATCTCTCAAAAGCTGGGAGAGTCTGGGGGAAATATGATATATATGAAATATGATGAAATAGGACAGTGATTTGGGCAAACAGCCGTTTTTCACCTTGAGCCAATGTTCCCTTAGGAGAGAGAAGAAGAGCCATCCTTAACCAAGAGGACACCAAGAGAACTCCAAGATTCCCCACTGCCCCACGTCAGAGCTCTGCCATTGGACAATGAAAACGACAAATGGAAACGAGTCGTTTCCCCCAGCTGCAGTCAGGGAAATCAGGTACAAGCGAATCAGCTGCACCATAGTTTTGAGACACCTTTTGACTTTGTTTGTGCCCCAGGTGTCAAATCAGACGGACAGGCTCAAATGCTGACACAAAACATGGTGCAGCAGTCTTCAAATCGCTGAAACTGCTTGCTTCTCACTTCCACAGAGAGCTTTCAGAGGCTGTCCAGTGAGGCATTCCACACAACAGACACTCACTTACTTTTCGCTCACAACGTATTTCCGTTTGACCTCTCAAAATTTGGGATTTGCAGAGAAACCAAAACTAAGCCGGGCCGCAACGTCAGAACCTAGTCTGCAGAAGTGGAGTGAAGGGACTTGATTCAGGAATAAGAGGCATGGATAATCCCTAAGACTCTCTCAGCTGTTACATCCTCCACACAAGATACAAGGGCACCGGAGCTGCAGTTTGTGAACAGCCTAATGACATACCAGTCTTAAAGGATTATGCTTGGCCTTGCATATGGCATATTTGTCTAAATTAAATGACAACCCAAAGCACAATCATGGCTTCCTTTTTTTTGTCCTTGCTTTGATTCAGCAAGAACAAACTGTCCACAGATAGCCCAGTTTGGGAGATTAAGTGCTAAAATATGCAATACCACACTCATCTCTCAGATAATTACATCTCTAGCAACCATTTGTGCTAAAGTGGTCCACAATAACACATTGTGGCACGGCATAAAGGTGATTCATTTTAGTAATCTAACCTGTTATGAAGGACATTAACAGGGAAATGACCAAACACAAATTAAACTAAATGCAATTGGGAATTGCAATATAATAATTATAATTTTAGGCTGTTTTTACAGCCTAAATAAACGTGGTCTCAACATTTAGGCTCACAACATTCCTTCAACATTTAGTCTCAACACATTCATCTCAGACCCATTAAAAGTTTCTTGTCTGTAGGAGAAATGTTTTTAATAAGAGAGATGCTTACTCTAGGAATAGGTAAATGCTTTTTTTGGAGCTTTGTGTCTAGCCCTGCATAGCAGCTTTTGTCCTACTTGCATATCCTGTAGGCCATTACTCTGAATCAATTACATGTCAAAGGGTTCCATTTAAAGTTGATATCCACACATTCTTAATCAGGATGAGTAATGGCCATCACATCAGTACTCTATGTTAATAAACATCCCTTGACTAGTTGAAGTCTATACCTGTGAATTTGCACTCAGTCCCTGGTTCTGCGCCAGTAGTATTTGATGATGTTTCAACACCTGTTAAATAACCCTTAAGGTCAGATAAGTGTCTGAAGGCTGTGTCATGGCCTGGTATTTATGGTCAGTAGAAGCACCACAGCGATACAGCACAAGTACATTAGTCACTGTGAGTAAGCTGGTGGAGTGATAATGTGGTTGATATTAATAACAATCTGTGAGGTTCCGAGGACTAGGAACCGTGCTGTGCTTTTAATGAGTATGTTAGGATCAAACTGTGTTGAAGGTCAGTGTGGCATTTACTGACATTAGCTGATTGATTATCCACTCGGGTACTGAAACCTCCCGTGATGGTCTCTTGAAGAATTGGACTTTACGATATTATGATAACGATCACGACCAGTGTCTCTCATCTACCCCCACGCCATCTCCACACATTTCAGCTCATGGTAATATATGATCTCCCAGGTCTCCCATACCTGCTCGGAGAAGGAGCCTCTAGTTCTCTGGAGGTTCTGAGCCCTGTGCCTGGAGTTTTCCTGGTGTCCCTGGGGCCCGGGTCTGGAGAGAGGGTGGACCCGGGGAGACGGGAGCGGGAGGCTCGGACGACAGGGTCCGGGGTCCTAGACCTCGGGTCTGGGGTGCGAGACCTCGGATGTGGGCTTCGAGAGCGGAAGTCTGGCGACAGGCTGGCGGGCCTCGGACCCTTTTGGATGGAGGAGGGTGCCGAGGGGGTCCAGAGGACAGGCTGGAGCGGGATCTGAGCATGTCGGCTCAGGAGCAGAGTGGAAGGCTGCTGGGTCCCCCCAGTGCCGTCTGGGCGTGGTGTCAACCTGCCTTTGATCTCGTGGACCGGAGTTGCCGGGCGCTGGGCCAGCTTGTGGGCTGAGGATGAATGGGGAAAGGGAGGAGAGGAATGGAAAATGAGGAAGGAGGGAAAAACAAGGTCGTCGTCTGTCACCTGTGCAGCAGGGAGGCTGGTAAACACCGCCGTCTCTGGCTGAGGTGAAAATGAAGCAGGGACTTCACTGAACAAGACTGAGCTTTAATGAGCACCGTCTTGCACGTTAATAGGGTAGTCAGGCAATGCTGCACACTTTGATAGCACTATGTCAGTTTTAGGAATCAAACCATTTTCACGCATGTGGTATATCAAATCCGCAAATCAAATAAGTGAGTGTATTTGTTGATTTGGAATTGGACAGGACAGCAGTGTGTATGTTATTTTCAGGTCTCCAATGCTAGGCGGGTGCCAGATTAGACATGAAATGAACACTTTTTCTTTCTAGTTCATCTATTAGTTAAAGCTTTATGCGAATTGCAAGTCAATTAAATGAGCAGATACAAAGGATGTCTATTATTCACGGTAGGTTATGCAATGAGTCACTGTCAATTAAACACATGCCTCTCCATTAAAAGACAAATTCAATATTTCATGTCACAGTAATAAAACTGCTACCTAAATAGGCTTACAACCATTGGGCATTCATTCCTTATGCCCTAACCCTCGTCTCATCAAAAAATGTACGTTTTATCTTTTCTCTGTGAGGTCAAGGCCATGATGATTCAACGGTAAATGAGTCTTGCATTACAAAAGCGCGGCTCGGTGGTGTAAAATGATAGTAGCTCTGATGTCACAGTGTGACTCAGCATCAGCATCATCACACTTGCGCTTGGTCGCTGCACAGCCCCAAACGAGACGCTTCTTCCTTCCATGACAAGTGTGTGTGTTTAAGGCAATGGCTGCCATCTAGTGACTTTCACTGAACGTTTCCTACGAGCTGTTTAACGATTCGGAATTCTGCTACTGGAAATTTGACTCTTACGTTAACGATACTATAACTATAAATCGTTGCCTTGAAACAATATGATGTCCACACTGTGCTAAATAAGACTTTGAGGAAGTAAAACAATTGCACCTCAGAGCTTTATTAGAGCTGCATTGTAACACATTGGCGTATTACAAATGAGACGGAGAAGCTCTCTCCAGAGCTGTGAGGATAGTGGCAAGCATACTGATGAGGTGTGCCAGTGTGTGGGTGTGTGGGAGCGAGGTGAGGGTAGAGTACTCACAGAGAGAGGTGCAGCGGCAGGGGTCATGCTTGTCTAGATAATGCTCCAGGGTGTCCCAACCACCTCCCACTCTCACCATCACATGATTACGCAGGATCTGAACCAGCACGGAGACATATGCATAAACACTGATGCATGTACACACACTGACACACACACACACACACACACATTACACTTGCTGCATACGATGACTAGAATATACGTTGAGGATTAATAAGAAGATGAGTATTTGTCGTATGCAAGTGTGCTATTCAGCGATAGTGATTCACAAAATAATTGAACCCCATTGTCTGGTCAGAGTGTGTAAGCATGACACAGATCTCTCATGATATTTCTATTGAAAGGCATTTGGTTTGTACAGCAGTGTAGAGACGGGTCGGTGAAGAATTGATGGAGAGTTGAGAAGTGACAGGCACAGAGTGAGCTCAGCTGGATGGTAACAGGGATTGATGAGAAAATGAAGAAGGAGGGGATTACTCTGTCGACATACCCGCACAAATATAAGAGTACTGGAGTCACCGACTCTATATTTGCCCTCTGACACTTTGATCATGGGAAACTGAGTGGGACAGGTGCATCGGCTTATCAAGTGCTGGACCTGAGGAAAAGGAGACACACACACAGACACAACCAAGACAGTATTTACGTTCCTCTATAATGCAATTATTCCTCCACAAATGCATTTATGATTTGTACTACTACGGATTGACATTTCATTGCTGATTGTGCATTGTATTGTATGTGTGTCTTATTTTGCAATGTTTTATTTATTCTTCATCTTCTTTCCTGGTCCTGCAATGTACTTAAGAGTGTGATTATGTTTTACACTTATGACTACATTATTTGCTATTAAACCAAAAGTAAAACATTGCAATGGGTGCACATTCTTCTTTTAGAAACAGGACCGCTAACTCGCTTCTCCATTGATGTTTGTAACTGCTTGTGTGTATACAGTATATCAGGAAGTGTCTGCCGTAAATCACTGGGGCACACCACAAATCTCTGACATCTCAACAGCCAAGCCTTGAGTGTGGTTCTACTCTGGTCAGTAATATTGACCGTGTCCATACCCTATCACTCAGTCACTCTGCTCTATAGCAACCTGAACAAACCAATCTCTCCCCACAACACAAGTGTATAAATTGAGTTCAGTGAAATCAGGCCATAAACCTTTTTAGCTACATTGCAGTCAGTCGATTAATTATGCATTAGCCACTGTAAATAAACTGCCCATGAAACCAGTATAGACTGGCCTCCTTGTAGGTGAAGGATAATGATAAGTGGTTCCAATGGAGTCCTCATCACTGGTTAACTCCTTCAGAAGTTAGTACACAGTGATGACAGTATTGCTCCCTAATTGGGTCCGTTGGAGTAGTCTCACCATCTCATCCAGGTTCTGGGTGTTGGAGGCACGGCGCTGGGGTTTAACCTCCGGCTCCAGGTCCTCTTGGATTTCATCCTCTATCTCCTGCTCCAGCTGGATCAGCACTGGGGCAGCCATGCCGAAACGAGAGGCTCGCCGGGCCACCTCCAGAAGACACAGCACGACATTTTTCTCGTTCTTTCTTAGCACCAGGTCGTCCGTTTCAAACATGAGCACATCTAGAGAGAGAGAGAGAGAGAGAGAGAGAGAGAGAGAGAGAGAGAGAGAGAGAGAGAGAGAGAGAGAGAGAGAGAGTTATGGCATAGAACACAAGTGGTGGAGGTGAATTGGTTTTAGGAGGTTGGTGTCTATTTAAATTCATGCAAAGTTGAGTCTCAGGCTTCAGTGTGAATCGCAATCATATTATTTTTCGGTACATTTGGGGGTCATTTTGCTTTGAGATGATGGTGTCTGTATTTAAACAAGTGAGCCTTTGATAACAGCAAGCTGAAACCGAGGACTTGCTTTTTCTCAATGGGCCAAGAGCTCTCCCTAGTGCCTCAATTAACCTACATGTTACAGCAAACACCTGTAAGCGCAGCACATCTACAAGCAATAACAACTTGGCGTAGAGGACCAAAATAATATTCATGAGGTAACCTATATCCTAATAGAGATTCAACCATACCTTTAATATCCATCTGCTGTCGGCACCAGTTTATGAAATTTGAGATGTTGTCCCGGGCTAGAAAGGTGGCCCGCTGGGCTGAATTTACAAAAGTGACACCGTTTTTTGGCAACTGGATCTGCCGCACAATTCCGAAATTCTGAATGAACTCTTCCGCGACTCTTGTGACATTATTGGCGTGGAAACAGAGGACAGAGCCAGTCTCTAGTATTTCCAAAATATTGCTCACGTCGATTTCAATGTCATACAAGTCTTTCAGCCATTCTGCCAAATCCTCCTTCATAGCATAGAGGTACTCTTCGCTGGACTTGAAAGGCTTAATGCTTTGATGTGTGGCTTGCTGAATCCCGGTGGACATTGTGCAGAGAATTGTAGCTAGGATACCTGTTGGCTGGTGTGTACAGAATTACAAATTAACTTGGCTTTCGGTCATTTAAAGGTAGGCTAAGGTCATATTTCGTCATTGAATTTAATGTCTAAAGCCTTTTTTTAATTTTTAAAGCTGTCAAACTGTCCTGCCCACATTTACTTTAGTGCAAAAAAAATAAATCTAAAAGTTTAGCCTGATTGCTTGTTTCTTGGTGCGTCGTTGCGGTGACATCCCGCACCAACCAGCTACCCCGAAGCAGGGCAAGCTGTGATTTTACTGAAATCCAAACGTGTGAAATTTTGCGAAAAATACACGTCCAATAACTTGCATATACTCGTTCAAAACCATCAATTTGTTGATATTTAAGACCGCTAAACTCCTCTTGAAAATCGGCTGCAGACCGCACTTAAATGTATTAGTAGTAGTCTAGCAAAGCTATAGTATGTTTTGCAGTGCTGCGCTTCTCCTTGGTTACAAGGTAGCGCGCTCATTCCAAACATTCTTCTTAACCATTTCATGACCGAGTCTGTGAAAAGCACGTTTAAGTATTTCGTTTCTGAGATAGCTCATTCCGATAGTTGTCCAAATGTATAACCTCAATGCACTGAACGTTTTGAAGACACTAAATGTTTTAAAATATGTCTATTGACCCCATGTCCCTCCCATTATATAAAACACAAAGTGCTCTGGTTTAAGATGCCTTTATACATTTGAAGGAAGCAACGCAAATCCTTCTGGACTGCTGAACAAGGACAAAACACTAGTGCACACAATTCATTGCAGTGGCATTGGAGGAGCCTACAATGACATTCCAAGTGCTTCAGAGGAATAACTAAGTGAATGTCTATGTAACATCTACAAGAACAAAAGCAGGGATAGGCAAGGATTCCTAGATATAGTTGTCTGCCAAGTTGATGTCAATATATCTCAGATGTACATGGATCCAGTGCACAAGGGTGAAGGAAACTGTTTATTGATGAATTTCGTTGCGCTTCTGATCAGTAACAAACATCTATCGTTTTGTCAAACATGATGAAACTTGGACTCCGGAGAGACTTTGTCATTTGAAGTGACAGGACAATATAAATAACCATGGACACGGAGGCTGTCACACCCAGCTCACTTCATGTTGACGACAAAGTCCTCTCCCTTCTTGATGGAGCCCTTGAGCTCTCCGATAGCATCGGCCACCAGCTTCTCCTCAAAGGCTGTCAGCTTGCCCAGCCCAAGGTTCTTCTCAATCCCATGTTTCTAGAACAAGACAAACACACATTCCTTTTGATTAAAAAAACCCCCCAAAAGTTTCTCTTTAACTGAGACAGTGATGAACCGTAATAATCAAAATCGCAAAACAACTTCTCTCCTTGGTTCGTGATATCCTTTAACTGCCTTGAAAACGAAAGGTTTTGCCGGTACAGGACTTACCCCAAGGAGTAGAGGTGTGGAGAAGTACTTGCATTCGGTCTCTTCAGATCTCACGTATGCGCACTCGACGACCCCTTCCTTGCCGTTCATGGCATCCAGGACAGAGAAGGTGAACCTGGCACCAGCGTAGGCCATAGAGAGAGTGGCAGAGCCTGGGAGACACAGATCACTCGTCATTTATCAGCCAATCCTAATCCTCGGCGGCTGGCTGTGACTGGTTCCTATTGCGGTCCTCACCTGCTCCAGCCTTGGCCTTGACCACCTCAGTACCAGCCTCCTGGATCCTGCCGGTCAGGGCAGCCAGCTGCTCAGCTGGGAACTCCACTTTGGGTGAACACTAGAGACATAGTTAGGTCCCGGTGAATATTTGAAATGCTTGAAGACATTTGCTGGTTATTTTGCTTTTCCAAATAATTTTTAGAAAGACGTGACAGATTCCTATTTCCTCACAACAAATCCTATTATCAAGGCCCCATACAAAATACACAGGCACTGATTCATTACCTCATATACATGTTGAAACCACTAGATGGCGACAAAAGCTATAGATAAAATATAGGGATGGTCCCAAGCACATTAAGTCGATGCATTGGGTCTTCTTGTAAACAACCATGAAAGACTGTCGTATGAAAGAAAAGGGAGAAAATAAATCCCATTCAAGTGAGATTTCAAGGTAGGTGTTAGTCTTACCTGTGAAATGAGAGGAATGATAGTCTTGCCTGCGTGACCTCCAATCACTGGGACATTAACACGCGCTGGGTCAAGGCCCTGCAACGAGAGACAGCTGTCAGCTATCTTGTCTTCATATTTCACAGACACATGGACTCAGGTAGATACAAGAATGCAATACAAATTCCCTTAAAAATCAACCCCTCCAATTCCACTGGGTTCATTTGCGACATCCAATATCAGTGTAATCTCACCTAAACTTTAGCTATGAGCGAGTATCTTTTCCACGGTCACTACACACGCGCACGTAAAAAGGGCAGCAAGGGTTACCTAAATGGTAAAATCTGTTAGAAATGTGTCTTCAGCGGAGAGAGCCGTCTCCTGCCTCCATTAGGCGTGCCTCTTTTTGCCTTGTCATGCCATCTGTATCTATTCATCTGTCAATCATCTCCAGGATAAATAAAAAAAACAAGCTTTGACCAGGGTGGAACCTGCCTATCTGTGTATGACCTTCACTCTGGATGTGGCAATAAAGCAGTTAGCAATGCTAATGACCCTCCCTTTCATAAATAACAGATCGTAAACAAGACTTACTTTCAGATCTGCAACGAAGGCATTCGCTCTGACAATATCCAGTGTTGTGACTCCAAACACTTTGTTGGGGTTGTAGACACCATATTTCTTCATGACCTCTGATGTAATGGGAATAGTAGAGTTGACCTTTCAATTGGGAGGGGGGGGAGAGAAAAAAAAAGATCCAAGACGTTAGACGTCGACGACACGGTTATCGTTCCCACGAGCGTTAAGCCTCCTAAGCAGTAGGACGAGGTGCGCATGGGGGGAGATGGAGGAGCACGCTCACAGGGTTGGCGATGATGCAGATCATGGCCTCCGGGCAGTTGCGAGCACAGGCGTCAGCCAGGGTGGCCACGATGGTAGCGTTGGTGTTGAACAGATCGTCACGGGTCATGCCTGGTTAAAACACAAGCAGCACTGAGACGGTGCACCTCCCCAGGTTTCAGACGAGCTCCAAACTAGTAAGGGAGTTGGGAGAGAGTCTCGAAAGCCCATTTACGAGTCATTTCATTTAGAATTGAAATTCAAGTCGATTATGAATACGTCATGAAATCAGGTGGTTTGCCCATCTGAAGCAGGACCTTACCAGGCTTCCTGGGAACTCCAGCAGGGATGACAACCACCTGACAGCCCTGCAGTGCAGCATCCAGCTGGTCAGCACCCATGTAACCTAGCGAAGGAATCACATCTTTTCAAGGGAGGCATTTGAACAAATGGCGCACTCATTTTAAGCCGTCACCTCTGGTAGAATCTCACCCGACACCTCAGAGCTTCACACATGTTTGAACCCATTTAGCCAAGGACGCATGCTATGCTATGCTAACGCCACTGTCTCACCAGTGACCCGGGCCCTGGTCTCAATGTGGCCGAGGTCGGCAGCCACTCCGGGGGTGTGTGCGATGTCAAAGAGGGAGAGTTCACCGACCAGAGGACTGTTCTTTAGCAGGAGGGAGAGGGGTTGGCCGATGCCCCCGGATGCACCCAGCACTGCCACCTTGGCATTGTTCTGAGGGAAGAGGAGACGTTTGTTTATTTAATACATTTATCAAGTAAATACTTTCCCAGGGGGACATGTATCTAACTAAATATATACATTTTGAACGTGTGCAATAGGGCAGCAAAACCAGCACCGTTTTATCCAACAGTTCTATTCACGTTTGTCCGTTTGAACGCCATGATTCCTGTTCCTTTGCTTTAAGAAGGGGTGAAACAAATCCTGCACCTGCGAATGCTCTGCTCATCTTAAGGTCAAAGGTCGAGATCATATTTTTGGATCAAACCTCCTGACCGTTCTTAGTTGGTCACAAGTCCCTAAGGAGATTTAGATAAATTACCATTCAATGGATTTCACAGGCGCCTCAACAAAGTGATCTTATTAAACTGTAGGAATGTAAACCAGTGAAGAGTAAACTTGCAAAAACAGTCGTTGAAGGTAAACAGCCCAGACTGCTAAATTAGTATGTTGCTGTCCACAAATGTCGACTTGATTTATTTGTTGCCAGTAACTACCACAGCCAACAAGTAATTAAAAAAACGTGTTGGGTTGCTCACAGGTGGCTAGCTAGTGTTAATCCTAATCTTAAATAGGCCGTAGTATGAGAGAGCAAGCCATTACAAGCGTCCAAGTAGGATACAAGTAGAAACCGGATGATCATGCATTGATACTTCTCATGTCATGCCATTCTATGGCAAGTTAGTTGATATAGAACAACCTTGTTCAACGCGTGGCATGTTAATGAAACATAATCTAGACTCCAAGACAGTCTTGGCAAGAGTATAGTTTACAACCAATTTCCGCAGGAGACGTGCCACAATGAGCTAACATGAACCAATTTAACTATCACCTAACGTAAGAAAGTCTATGTTGCATTGGAGCTCAAGTTGACCTTTCTGGACATGACTGCTCGAGAATCGTAGCGTGAACCTGAAAGCTAGTAGTAGTCGACTCAGGTGGCTAACGCGTTAGGTAGCACAGCTATACAGTAATGGTAGCATATCAAGGGGGGTTTCAGTCATACAAGCTACCTAACATTATAGCTAGACAAGTAGCTTGAAGGTTAACTATCCAAATCAACATGACACACAACTAGCATACTTAGCTAGGTGTATTACCACAGCCAAAATTCTACCCTCCATAGTACATCAACTCAAGCTGAACTACAGTCTACATAGTGCAAGCTGGCTAACTCTAGCTAGGCTAATGTTAGTCATTTCACTCAGAGGTGACACTGTCACTGAGAGATTAAATCATATTTACCTGTGTTGAAGTGGACAAGCTTCGAGCTATACAAACTGTAGGTCTTGCTACGCGAGAAAACATTTTGAAACGTTGCTGCTTGGCTTGATTGTAACAAAAAATGATATATAGTGGCCCTCTGTACACAGTGACTCAAACGTCCTCTAGCTCAGTTCCCGGTCGAGAGAAACAGCGTACAATTCAACCTATATTAAGTATGGTGGGCAGGCTACCGTTTGAGTTACATCTCGCTGATTGGTGAAGCTAGGAAAATCTCTGTTTAGGATTGGAGAAATATAATGTCAACTACACATTTAAAGTAACACACTTCATTGGTCCCTGGCCTTTTCCTGTTACTGAGTGTGAGTTGATTTGATATTTCTATTGGGTGACACTTTCAATCAATATATTAATAAGCAGTATACTGTAATTTTCATTCATTTGTATTGCCTGATGTCAGTTACACTAGGTATCTTAGATAGATGTACCGTCTGAAGTAGTGTGCAAAAATGATTCAATGCAATATTCTCTGTAGATTGATACAGTTTATTGCACATTGCGACGCCATATACAACAGTGGACACAAAACCAAAATTGTTTTTTTTCAGACGCTTTTCTGAATGATCCACACACACACCACTAGAGAGAGCTACAGACTCATGTAAGATAGAATAGACGACATTGAGGGATGTATTTACATTCCATATTTTATTTGACTGCAAATCGTAAAAATACAAATTATAAAGTACAACAAGAGCTTGTTGAATTGTCTTGGCAGCCATAACGCGAATTAAATTAATATACAAATGAAATGGCTTTCAAATGTTCTCTTCAACTCTCAGAAACATATTTTTGTATGACTAGAATAAAAAACACAATCAAAACGCATCCATCCACCAATAAACGCACTATTTTACAATCAGTAGTCCAACCAATGTTCAGATCGCCATTTTATGAACTCCCCCCTTTTTCCAACGCCCATTTCCTCTACTGCGGTGTCGCTCAACTGTCCAATCTCCTGCCACTATTCTTGACAGCTGACCAATCACAGCAGCCTTTACATGAACCAGTGGCAATATATTTACGGGTCTGCCTGCCTGAGGAATGTAAACTATTCAACATGGAGACAGCGGTTGATAAACTGGAGGCGATGGTAAGATGTGTTTTAGCTAACTAAACCGGACATTTGTACAAAGCAGTGTAGACCAATCTACATGGTTGGACATTACATATGACCATAATCTCGTCCTATTGAACACTTTGGCAAATGATCCGTGCGTCAAAGAGAAATAGGAATTCTGCTAGACCAGCTATCTCGCGGGTATCTCAATTCCGTTTTTTTCTGCCATTCTCATCGCTAGTACTGTATGATTCGTTTGTAAAAAACGGAAAAAAGACGAAGCTTGCAGAGCAATGTTGTTTATTCGAAAAACGCCATATTTATTGTTCATTTCATGGCATGTTGCCAATATATGTATTGTTTATTTAGCTAACCTTAGCTGTTAGCTAACTACACGTTTCAATGAGGACAGTGAGTACTAGTACTCGTACAGCTAGTACAGCCTGCGCCTACAGAGGCCGTCTCCATGTTCCCTTTGCGGGACCGCGCGCTCGCTCCCGGTGTGTTGCCGTTAAAATTTAAATCTAGAGCAACTATGAAATAAGTTTTGGCAACGTCCCGAGTTTGCGAATAATCGTGGACAAGATGGCTAGTCAACACGCAATTATTGCTATCTTACTGTATGAAAGGATAACAGTCCGTTTCACCAGACTAAGGCACTAGCTAGTGAACGTTAGCACGTCTAATAAACAGATCCAGTTGTATGATACTCATTCAAGAAAATACAATTTCACAAGTTTTACAGGTGAAGGATGTCTATATTTCCTTCTCAGGGCTGACAACACTCCGGAACATTTGGAATCTTGAAAGTTTTCTGTCTGTCCAGTGCCCCTTTTATATTGTACTACTGGTGACCCTGCAATAAAAGCAGTGCAATGTTAAAAGGGCATTGGCCAGGGATTGGTCCCAAAGGATAGGTTTTAAATTATGATGAACCAGACGCTGTTTGCAGGTGCTCTGACTTCATTGCACTACTGTATTGGACAGCTAGCAGTGCAATAGTATTGTCAAAGCGTCTGAAAGCAGCAACACAGCCCTGGACACAAGGATGCAGCTAATAATGTAAGGTCATAGGGCTTGGACTCGCTCTTCAGTCATGTGATACCTTTTATTTGGAACACAATAAGACACGTGACAGATAATGCATAATAGTACTCTCAATATTTATGATAATTCTAATAAACTACTTTCATCTTGCAAAAGCATGCATTTGAGATAACATGAATATTTTAATTGGCAATCATAAACACTACTGAAATTATGTCTGAAACCCAGATCAATAAAAAAAAAAAAAAAATCTCTTTTCTAGGCATAGTCTTACTTGCTTTCCAAGGGCATTGTTGTGGCGTTGCAAAATTTGACTCATTGGATTGATCCTGAGTCCTGGAACCCTATCAATATTGTCTCTGCTGTCCACTTTGTTCAGAGTAGTGCAATATTGCTTATAGGGTTTCAGGGTTTAGGTTAAAACATCTATAATGGGACTGTGCATTGCCCAGAGCAAGACTCCACCCATCTCAAGACCATAACACGCTGGAGGCACATACCTGTGATTAGAAGAGACTAAAAGGACTCCTCTTTTGTTCATGTTGACTGTTGGTCTGTAAAATTACCTTTTTAATTCCCATGAATGAACTGCGATGTATGAGGATCAAATGTGCATTCAACGGGCTGTCTTTTTCAGTTCCAGAAGACTGAGGCCGACATGGAGTACATCGAAAAACGTCTGAGGCTGGACTTTCTAACCAACGCGTCGGAGAATGGCACCGTAGACGTGAGTGCACAGACGCCAGAACTCTCGCTCTGATTTCATAGAATTGCCTTCCAAGTCCAAACCTCTGAACATGCACGGGCACTGCCGCAACAAAGGGCCTACTCCTCCAACCCCGAAAAACCGGATCCGATTCACGCGTAACTCGGGGTTCACGTTGGTCTCCACAGGAGAACCCGGTGAAGCTGCTGGAGAACCTGTCTGCCATCAAAGCCAGGCACGCGGCGCTCTGTGCCCAGGTGCAGGAGATCGAGGCGGAGCAGAAGCAGTCCATGGACTCGATCAGGGCCCACCTCGGCACCACGGTGCAGCTGGTGCAGCAGCTCCAGCAGACTGCGGACGAAGAGGTAGCTTTCCCTCTCCTCTGCCTGCAGACGGCGAGCAGAAATGCTGCCTGTGTGCCTGAAAACAGTGCATTTGGTTGGATATTCCTTGAATATGTGTGTGTGTGTGTATATATTTGTTGTTGTTGTTAATGTAGGTTCCGCCTCTGACTGAGGCTGAACAGTTGTCAACGGAGTTCCTTGGTTTAACGGTCAAAGAAGACACCGCAGAGGTAAAACGGACAATTCTAGCCTGTTCTGCTTTACATTGCATCGTTGTAATATGATCCTTTTTCAGGAAAAAAAAAAGACATGCCAAATGTTCCAACAGGTGCCCGTTTCAATAGAGGTCCAAGCCCAAGAGCAGCCACAGTGTAAGTTACAGCAAAACACTTGCGCTCCCTTCTTCATAGGTGACATTTCCCATGGATATTTCCTCTTCACACTCAAACCAGACTCGTTCCTCCAGCAAGGTGACATCGTTGTTCCTCCAGGCCTAGTTTAGACGGCACAAAGCCGTCCCAGGCACGTGTACACAATTCTGGGTGTGTGTAGCTAGAACTCAAGCTCATAAGACGTGTTATTGGAACGAACCGTTGTTTTGGCTGGAAATTGGTTTCACTCAGGCATTCGCTTGTCTCGTTCTTCCCTCGCAGCTCCCAGTGAGTTTGAGGAGCTCAGCGAAGCCACGCTGGAGGCGGTCCCGCGGAGCGTCCGCTCCAACGTCAAGCTGGCCGGCCTCAACGCCTTCTACAGGCAGCTGCAAGAACACTTCTCCAGCAGAAGGAACAGGTCTGATGAGTCGTGTTCGTGCTGAGACACGTGACCCTTTGCACAGACACCCCCCCCCCCCCCCCCCCCCGTTTGGGTTATGACAACACCATTCTAAGAAGTGTTCCAATAGTTGGTTGTTGGAATAGGTGGGTTAGTCAAGTCGTGGTATTTGGACGTGTAGTCATCGATAGGATAGTCATTTTTCCAAAAAAAGATTTCCTTAAGTTTACATTTGTGCTATTTTTCATCTCCAGTGGTCACCTCAGTCTACAAAAGATGAAGCAGTTGAATATGAAGGTGAGTGACGCCAAGCTGAAGACCCTGGAACACCTTGGTCTTGTTGATCTGGACAAGAAGGGGCATGTTCGCCTGCTATGAGGTGGGAAGAACATGCAACTAAGAGACTGTTAGATTCTAGACCCCACTGCACGGTGGATATGTGGTGAAAATGATAAGACTCATCCCCATATTTTCCTTTCTGTCCCTTTAGCAGACAGGAATGTGAACCTTGTTGAAAGATTGTGTGTTGAATTCCAAGTTTGATACCTACATAGGTTTATGTAATTCCAGCTAGTTGTTTTGAAACATCAACACCAATGAAATTCAAATTCCAGACATGACAACTGTTGGAACAAGGTTAAAAGTGCTGTTTGTGGATGGGCATTGTTGTAAATTAGAAATGCACTATTTTTTTATGTCAAGTTTTACTTGATACTGAGGGTTTTTTGACTGATGGGTGAAAATCTATGTGATACATTTTCCTATGTAAATGCTGATGAAGAAAGATTGGAATAGCAGATATGTATGCTTGAATGATTGTCTTGTCCTACATGTATGTCATGGTCTTCTGTATTAAAATTAAAAAAATGACCGTAGCACCTGACAGTAAGAAGCACATGCTTAATTTATTGAACAAGAGTGCCAAATGTAAAAACGATCAAATGTAACAGTTAATACAGTTTCATCAAAACATTTCAGGATTTGCACAAAACGTTCATGTTTAAAATGGAGTCAAACTTTTTAAATAATCATACATTTGATCTGAATGTAAAAAGACAGTTGACAGTTGGTAAAAGACATAAAAACATCAATAGTCTAAACTACTGCTGTAGAGAACACTGACAATCATCTCATGGAACTTATGAGGGTAACAAGACATTTGATTTGATGTTTTACTAGAAGTGCTGAGCTGGCCTAAATGCCTTAGAATCTTAAAGTAGAAAGAAAATGATGGCAGAACAAACATTCACATTGAACTTATAATATATTAAACTTCATATATTCCATTACCCATTTTCATTAACAATCAATATAAAATGCATAAATTGTAAAATTACATAACATGTATTACTGTCACATTAACTACCCATCATGTTCCTTCACTCTCTCATTACTTGGTTGGGCACACTTTGGCTTTTGACTGGAGTCTGCTCCAGAACAATCACCCTGGAGGTAAAAAAACAAACAACCTAGTTTAACATGAGACATAACATAACGTAAACAAAATATGAGACAAGGGTACATGATACAGTATGCCATGATGTTTGGGTGAAAATTAAAGTGAAGAATTGTTTCAAAAGGCAAATACGATTTGAGCTGAAATACACGACTATGTTCTCTACCTGTGAGGCTGGCTCCAAGTCCCAAGACTAGCCATCTCCTGCATTCCTGTTGAAACACAGTAGGTTGAACCTATACTGTACGTACAACATGAATGGCTATATCCTACTGTACACTCAAGGAATATTAACTACAGACACAAAAAAAAGCACATGGGTTGACCTGCTACAGGGACTGGGGCGGTGTCTGCGACCTCATCCCGTTTCCCCTCGGCGGTCTCGACACAGTCTCCTCCTGGGTTGACGACATCCTCCCCCACCTCCCCCTCCACCTGGGGCTCCCACGGGCTCACCCTGGCCAAACAAACCCACCGCAGTCGTTGACCAGACCTCGTCAAACAACCCTGACGCCAAACCCCACCTGGAACGTTTGTTTGAACAGAAGTGTCGTGTTTGTATTGCATGATGGGAGCCAGCTACTGAGTGAACGCGCACGGGGGTTGAAGATGCTGCGCGGGTCCTGGGCTCCTGACCCTCTGCCCACCAGCTCTGTCCACGAGCATGCACTGGAGCACCTCATCTAGAGTGGAGTGGGCTCTGGGACAGACACCACAAATAAACCAAACACAAGAGTTTGCTTAGGGTACGTGCGTGTGCGGCCCATTGGATGAATGCTATGGCAACATGCAATGTTCTTCACAGCAGAGATGAGTGATCCTAGGTATGGGCCGTGTTTGGTGAAGCCTGCTGTACCTGTCGGTCTCCTCCAGGGACTCGGGGCCTGCAGGTGGTCCCCTGGCCTGACTCTGCTGGGCACGTGCTGCCGTGTCGGCCACGCCTATTGGCCTATCGCAAGCCTCCTCTGAAAACAGTGCACACGGGGTTGTGTAACTCTCATCGGACCGATTACACCCACTGCTTGTTTTCAGGTTACTTGTACATTGGCGCAGAGCAAACAGTGACGAAAGCGAATCAATTTAGGCAACCGTGTCCTCTGAATGGAAGTCACGTCGCAAACATCTGGTGGATTGATTCTTCTGCTGTTCTGAGAATGCAGTGCAGACGCCTGCCTTGTGAAGGGTGTCCAGCTGAGCTTCGCACGTCTCCGCACGCCCACCACCGTCCATGGGACCCCGCTCACCTTCCAATAGCCTCCGCTCGTCCTCCTCAAACGTGGCATTCTCATCCTCGGACACGTCTTCCTCCTCGAGCGACTCCTCTTCGCCCTTCTCTTCTTCCTCCTCACGTTCGAGCTCTGAGGGAAAGGGTTCACACGGGACTTACTCTGCGGTCGGTGTTGGTGTTATGTTTGCCGCCGTCATGACAGAAACGATTACTCCATATACGTCTGTTGAAACATTATTGCTCAAGTCTTGCTCGGCTGAATCGAGTTTTTTCCGTTGTTGCCTGTGTGGTAACTTCTGGGAAAAAAAGCTCCATAACCCGGTCCGAGAAAAAGCCACATCCATAACCAGGCCTAAGACAACGGGAGAACTCCTCACCTTCATCAGGGTCTGCCAGTCCAGTACCTCCAGGCTCCTCCTCCATGGAGGTAGCATCTCCACCGCTACCCTGCTCCTCTCCCTCCTCCTCCCCGATCCCCTCTGACATCTCTTGGGCTGCGCCACCTCTGGGTCCTCCCCGCCTCCGGTGAAGATCCCCGCTACGGACCTCTTCGTCCCGAGGGTCGTCCTCTTCTTCCACCATCTCCATCCCCTCCTCTCCCTTCCCCCCCTCTCCCTCAGTGGGGGTGGGCAGGGTGTAAGAGGAGAACATCCCCTCCTGGCTGGTAGTCTGCCTCTCTCCTGAGCTGGCCGTGGTGAAGTCCGGGGGCCCCGTGGGCGTGTCCGTGTCCTCGGGGGAGGAGCCGTGCAGGAGGGGGGACTGCAGCACGCTGGACAGGGACAACGCCGTCTGAGGACATCATGAGAGTACTTAGAATCAAGTTCAGCCACTCAAACCATATTCTCCCCCCCCCCCCCTCCCCCTTTGGAAAGTAGACCAGCATGAATACATCAGCAGTACACGTTAATCAATTCACGACGCGGAATTGTGCGTCATGTCCTATCGACATCGACGAACATGACTGTCAAGCTAAAAGGGTTCATTTCTACACCCTGGAATGTATTATGGATCCAGACTGTGCGGTACGAGTGCGTCTCTCCTGACCGTGGTGCTGTCTCCCATGCTGCCGGTGGCCGTAGCGTAGCTGTCTGTGGTGTAGCCCTGGGTGTGGGGGGGCAGGGAGTGGCTGCTGCCCCAGGGGGAGGTGTCCAGCAGGCTGGGTAAAGGAGGCACGGGTCCCTCCCTGCTCCCCAGGCCCCTGCAGTGGCCCGCTGGTGCTGCAACGGGACGGCATGTCAGTGATGGCTTATGAACAACGCTGTATATCTACGGTGTGCTATCACCCATCCCTCAATCTCATAAGAAACAAAATGCATCACGAGGGGATTCCGAGAACGTTGGCGATTTTGGACAAATCTAGAATGGAGCTTTTTGAGTGCTCTGAGGCGGGACAGGGGTTCCCACCTGGGCTGCGAGGGGTGCTGTTGCAGGGTGGGGGGCGTCGGTTTAGGGGGCTGGGGGGCTGTTTCTCCTGGTCCGCCCAGTCCTGGAGCTGGCTAGGGGAGCATGTGATGCTGGAGAGCTCCGCCAACTCAGACAGGTTAGGGAAGCCACTGAACACACACACACACACACATCATTCCTTATCAAAACACATCCTCTTTTACAACCGCACCCTTCCCCACGGCGCCTGCAGAACATTCTACAGGAGCCGGTCAGGTCTACACACGAAGGGAGGTATAAAGCTTGGGGGCATACATGAAACAACCCTAAAAGAATACAGAGGGTTAAGGAGGACATGGCTAGGTTACTGTTCGTACATCCTCCTACCTGGCCAGAGCATATGGGACATGCTCGTTGATAGGGGGGGTCGTGCCGATCTCGGAATCCAGTGTCGTTTCTGGAAAACATACCGTGCCCACTGTTTCTGCTGCTGTAGCTGTGCGGCATATACATACCGTACGCATCCTACAACTAAGCCAGTAGGTTTGATGAACACCCGGTATCGATCGTACTCGTATTCAGCAAGCGTGCTCAGTGCATCAGCTAGTCTGCACGGGCGCGTTGCCCGCTCTCACCCCTGTGCTTCTTGGGTTCCTGGGTTTGTTCCCCTGGGCCGCTCTGACTGGCGGCGGGCCTGCAGACCTCCACGGTCACATCCAGGTCCTCCTCCGAGCTGGAGGTCTGAGGAGCACAAACCAGGCAGACACCGAAGTCACCCAAAGTCATACCTCTCTGAGGGCGTGTGTGTGCCTGTGAGGCTGGGCTTTCTGATTGGATGTTGACCTGGCTGCTTTGGGGTGGCTTGTTCCTCTGCTGAAGGTCAGGGGTGTAGAATATGCTGGAAGGCTCCACAGGTGACTGGGTCAGGTCGGACTCGGAGGTCCCGTCCTCCTGGGTCGACACACACACACGAAAAGTCAAAGGGATTTATAGATAGGGCTAAGGCATAGTAGGTGTCTGGTGTGATCACCTGTACCTCTCCTGGTCCAGTATCCTCCCACACTCCACAGGTCATGTTGAAGGTGCGGTCGACCGAATGGAAGTCGGCATCCTCCTCGCTCTCACTCTGGACGCCTGCACAAGGGAGGAGTCGGGTTCCACAACCGTCACGTCTCTTCACGAGGAGCCAAACATCTCCTGACTCATCACCCGTCCTGTCACGCAGTCACCCACTCTGCATCCACTTCCCATCGTGGTCGTGTCAAGGTTGCGGGGCCCTTACCCGCAAAGCTCTTGAAGATCTTCTCCAGCTCGCTGCAGCTCTGCCCCTCCTCCTCGGTCGCTCTCGGAGGTCGAGGTCCAGCGGGGGAGGAAGACGTGGAGGGTCTGCACGCGTCACGACTCCAAGAGGGCTGCCGCCTGGCCCTGGAGGGTCCGGGCGCCCACGCCGACCCCCGATCCCGTCTCTCCTCCACGTCCTCGCTGTCGCTGCTGCCCAGCGGAGGGCCCGGCGCTGCGCCCAGGTGCCCGCGCGTCATCCTGGCCACCAGGTCGGACACCTCGCCTGGGCGGGGAAGGGGAGAGTCCGTTCAGGGAGGGGGCGTTTGGAGTTTGGAGGGTTGTGCTGGGAGTGATTTGATTGGGGGAGGTCGGAGATGGGACGAGCTCTTACTGGTCCATCTAGCCTTGGCTAATGGCTGAGTGGGTTTGGGCTGTGGAGTTGGACTGTCCTCTTCCAGAGAGTTGGTACCATCAGAGGACAAGCAGGGCCTGGGATGGGGGCAGGGTTTGCATTAGACACTCACTGCCGTACACTGATACCCCTCACCCCCATAGCTAACCACTGACAGACCCCCAAATCGTCCGCTTACCTCCAGTGCTGGTCTACCCTACCTGATGTACGAGTGAGTACTGCTAATCTTTCCTCCTGCCTGTGAGCTGTTACCTTTTCTTGGGTTGCTTTCCGTCCACTGGGTGGTGCAGCACGTCTGTCTCCGCGGGGCGTCTACCTCCAGCTGCCTATCGAGGGGAAACAGGCAGCAAGCGCCCACTCACACGAGGCTGGGGGACTTAACACCTTGCTGCGATTTGACGAGGGAAAACTGTGGATCTAGGATATAGCTCTAGTCCAAGTCAGGCTTTGTTCTCTCTGTAAAAAAAAAAGGGACGTTTGAGCCACTAGATGGCGCCAGTGTGCTTACCTGCTGCTTGTTCCGGGGCCGCGTGTTGACGAAGCTCTCCTCCTGGGCAGAGCTGTACTGGCTTGGCTCCTCGGAGGGGAGCTCCTGGGTGGCGTCCTCGTACGAAGGGCAGTCCAGGGGAGGGAGCCCCAGAGCGGGGCGCTCCGCCTCGGCGGGGTACTCCCTCTGCCACACGGCCAGCTCCTCCTGGCTGAGGAGCGGCCGGCCCAGCCCCCCGGCCTCCAGGAGGCGGGCCTCTAGGCGCTTGGCGGACGGGTGGAGGCCGCGGGGGAGGAGGCGGTACTGCGCCGGCGGGCCCACCGCCCGCGACGCCGTGCTGCACGGCGAGCCCGAGAGCGTGGAGGAGGAGAGGGTGGAGGTGGCGGTGGAGGGGTGGGAGTGGCTCGGGGGAATGGCGGAGGCCTTTCCGGATCCGTCTTCCCCGTCCACTTCGTCCGCCCCCGCCGCGTCCCGGAGCGGGCGGGCGCGCCCCACGGCGTCCAGGCTGCTCTCCGACTGCTGCAGGAGCACCTGGGACACCTTGAGGTTGAGCACGATGGCGCTGATGTCCTCGGAGACGTTTCGGCTCGGGCGATGTCGGGGCCGGACGGCCCTCTCCGTCGCACCTTCCTCCTGGCTGTCTCCGTCTTCTTCGACGGTGCTGGAGTCGGACTCGTCCTCGGTGCTCTCGGGGTCGGACGAGGCGGCGCCGGGGCCCAGGCGCCAGTCGTCCAGGGGCAGGATGTCCCTGTAGGAGATCTCTCGGCCTATGAGGGACTCGGATTCGGCGCTCGTCCCGTCTTCCTCCTCCTTCCCCGGCCTCTCGCCCTCCGCCCCGTCCTCCGTCTCGCCGTCCAGCAGTCGGTCCAGCTGGCTGAGCTGGACGTGGATCTCGCGGCCCACTGTGGTGTCCAATAAACTGGCACGCTCGGCCTCTTCAGGGTCGGGATGTGTGGTGGGCCGCAGCACTGAAGGAGAAGGGCGGGCGGGGGGGGAGATGGTATGTGACTATGGTTGAGTTACATTTGCTTCAAACGTATGAAGCCCAATGGTAGAATAGCGTCTACTGGGTAAGGTCATGTATATCATCTGTTTGCTTGTGCAACGTCTGCTTGTTGTCCTCTTCCACACGCTGGCTAGAAAGGGGCATGGGGGTGTGTGGGTGTGTGTGCTCACCACCAGTGCCAACTTGTTCCTCAACAGCTGAAGACTCTGGACTCCAGCCAGCAGCTCTGAGCCCTGGTTTTGGGTACACACCACTTCTTCTTTTAGTGTTCTGGACCAGCTCCTAAGACACACACACGGTAGACTCAGCGACATTCAGAAGGAGTCTACTGTTGAGTTGAGGGGCAATTGAAAATAATCAAGTGAGATTATGCTGCACACAAATCATGAACGCTGCTCGTGGACAAGAGTTTGCGAGGTGTGCTGTGTGAGGTGTTGGTACGCACACACGCACACACACACCTTGATGTCACAGCGCAGTGTGTAGCGCAGGTCCTGCAGGCTGTGTGTGCGGTCCTGGGGCCGGGGCTGGAGGCCCACCCTGACCAGGCTGCTGTAAGGCTGGGGGACTCTGGGGTCTGCAGCCAGAGCTTGGCCACACTCCAGCGCCTGCCGTATCTGACGAGGGTCCACCGGACCCCAGGGAACTGCATCTGTGGCCACACACACACACAGTAAACACACACACACACACGCCCACAGCACCCGCATCCAACCAAGACAGCCACTCACAAGGGTCCGAAAACAAAATGGCCACCGAGTAACCGTTTGTTTTGGAAAACCCACACTTGTGGATCTGGGGCGGGTTTACCTGTGTAAAGTTCCTGGATGATGGCACACAGGCTGTAGAGGTCAGCTTTGCCGGTGCAGGGTCTGCATCTGACCACCTCCGGGGGGGCCCAGTTGTACATGCTGGGGGCCAGGGGCAGGGGGGCCAGGGGGGCCGGGGGGCTGGGGCAGCTGCCCTCACTGCCAACACACACAGCCCTCGGAGCTCAGCACGTCGTCAATACATAAAAGGGCTCTGGATTTGTTTTGTGTTGTAGCAGGATACTGGTATATATGGCATTCATACAGTACCGTGCAAACGTCTCAGGCACATAAGTAAAGAAATGATCATAGACAAAAATGTATCTCAAACATCGCACTTTTATATGCTGCACAAATCCAGAAGACAAAAAAATAAGAATATTTAAGACAATATTCTTTTTTTTTTTTTTTTTAAGCCTTGGGTGTCTAACACTTTTGACCGGTGCTGTAGTGTGGACTGGAGGCAGAGCAGGGTGTGAGAGAGCGAGGGGGCACCTGGCGACCATGAAGCCGAGGCCGGTGAGCTTGGCCAGGCCGGGCTGCGTGAGGATGACGCTGTGAGAGGACAGGCCTCTCATCACCAGGCCTCGTCCGTGCAGGAAGAGCAGAGCCTCGCACACCTGCAGCACCACGGACAGCAGGGCCTCCGCACGAAGCACTGGGAACTCACACCGCTGGCAGAGGAACACACACACACACACAGTTCAGAGTGGATTCAGCTGTGTGTGTGTGTAACTGAGCACACCCGATAAACACATTCACGACGTCACACAGATGTTTTGAATTGAGCTGTTCTTCTTGCCATGGCCAGAGCGATGACTGTCCTACTACCCGTGTCCACTTTGATAAAGATCCCCGTCAGTGAGAACAATGGGAAACATCCCAACATGCTCTGGAGTTGGACCCTCGTAGGATGACAGCCTGTGAGCCTGGGACTTACCTTCTGGTGCAGCAGGTTGTGCAGCGAGCCCACGTGGACCCTCTCAAACACCAGGCGGACCCTCAGGTAATCAGCCGACATGCTCACCGCCATCAGCTGCAGCAGGTGGGGGTGGAACAGCTGGCTATGCGGAGCAGGTGTTCACACAGCAGTCAATACTTTCACAGGTCGTACTCTAGGTTGTTGGAGCCATGTTGGAGCAATGACATTGAGCTGTGGATTCATAGGATAGCCGTTCTATTGAAATCCAACCCGACATACACGCACGAGTTACTGTACTTAACCCGCTGACTCATTTGAATTGCGTTTTGATAAAAAAAAAACAACCATTCACCAACCAAACTCACACAACCAAAACCCCCATCACAGATCACCAGAACAAAAATCATTGGCCAATCCAAAAGCGGATTGCCATGACAACTGTTGCGCAGTCAACTGGCATGAGCACAAGGCAATATATCAGCGAGGCTAAAGGACCGGCATGTCCACCAGCACAAAGAGCATCTCCTTCAGCAGAAGCTGTGGGAGGAACAAAACAGGGCATGGCTGGCCGTAACGTCTCAACCCCTAAAATAGCCACGGCTCAGGGAGAACGGACAGATTGGGGCCAGCAGGGGGGCCATAGAGGAGGTCCTGCCCGGGGGGGGGGGGACGACGACGACGACTACGAAGGAGGCCACTCTCAGGCGGCAGAGCACCGTGGCCCAAGCATCACTTCAGGCTGCGACCAGCCTGGCATTGTACTGAAGAGCCAGAGCAAGCCTGGAGATGACCCAGCAGGTTGGTGTGAAAAGAGTGGCTGGCGAGTGAGGAAGAAGGCCCTCCAGGCACCGTCCACCCAGGCCATGTCAGTGCAGGAGAGGACAGAGGCAACATGGTACTCATTAAGAGGGGCAGAAACTAAGACCGGCTGTCGTGTAAGCTATAAAGCTATTCGCCCTGGAAGAATAGGTCTGTTGCCAGGAAGAAGGCTGAGCCAGGCTTACATGACAAGAGCCAGCCTGGACACCTTTCAACTGACCTCCAGCACAGTAGGGGAGAATGGAGGAGGAGTGGTTGTAGGCTACGCACACCACCCAGGAGGAAAGGTAATAGATGCCCTACTTCCAGAGAGTTGACAGGGTCAGTTATGTAGAACACTAGCTACTGGCAGACTACATCATGAAGAAGAATAACAACTACTTCCAAGTAGGGCTTGACGGGCATTTGAAGCTATTTAAGGGTGGTATTACAACTAGGCCAGATTTGTTTGTCTCACCTGCAATACTCCTGCTCTACAAGCAGCAGGTCCAAGTACTCTTTGTGGCTGCCCCCCTGTGGCGAGGAGATGAACTGCAGATCCTTGACGGTCACCCTGCAGCCCTTCCAGCTGTAACTGGGAGGGAGGGGGGGGGGGGGAGAACATCACACTCACTCACCCATGGAGCACGTTCGATCCTGGGGAGGATGTCGTGCTCCCATGACGTGGCCATGTGAGAAGGCTGCGGCCGTCTTACTTGGTCATGGTGATGAAGGGGCCACAGGAGAAGGAGAGCAGAGCCTCGTCCTCGGCCTGTCCCAGCTCACTGTCCCCCAGCACTGGGAGGGAGGCCAGGAGCCCCAGCGTCTGCCCCGGTTTCTCTATGCACAACTGGGGAATACATTCGACGGGGTCAACGGACTGCATTTAGATAGCGCCTTTCGACCTCAGCGGCACTCCATTTTCGGGGCCTCTCAGTTGCCCGTTCACACAGTGGCGAGAGGCTAGGCAAGTGGGAAACGTGCCCATTGAAACTCATACAGACACAAAACAGATGGCTGAGGGGACATAGGGGAATGCATGATGATGAAGTAGTGCAGGTGCATGGATTCACTGCCAGTCTCAATGTACCTTTCCAAAGCCAAAACACTGGACTGAGTCACAGGGAGAGGACTTGGAGTTCATCTTTCTGTTGAGGTACAAATCTGACCCCCTGCAAGATTGTGTAAACCAGGATTAGGGTTAAGGGGTCATTCCAAAATAATCTGTGACTTTGAATATCAGTTATTTAACAATGCCATACAGGATGTGACTCAAATGACAAAAAGCATTGCGCTGTAAACGTGCTCTCACCCAGACTTGAGAACCTCCAGAAGAGAGGGAGACCGAACCAGGTTCTTGGAGGACGTGGAGGTGGAGGAGGGGGTGCGGCGCAGCAACCTCGGCTGGGGGATCTGGGACAAGGTGTGCATGTGGGACACACAGCTCTTCAGGAACTCCAGCATCTAAGGGGGGGGGGGGGGGGGGGGGGGGGGAGGTGGGGGGGGGGGGAGCACAGGGAGGATGTGTGTGAGGTGTAAAAAATTAATAAAAAAAAAAAAAGATTTGGCTGTTGCTCCGTTTATAGCTGAGAACCATCCCCACCCTCTACCACTCTACCACCCAACATCCCTGGCATGCGCACACACACACACACACACTAACCCTTGCACTGTTCTCCTGGGCCCCAGCCTCAGCCCAGTCTCGGGGGCTTCGGCCCTTGCAGTCGTGCAGCCTCAGATCGCCTCCTGCGTCCAGAAGTCCACTCACCAGCCAGGGGTTACAGGAGAACACAGCAGAGTGGACCGGGGTGCTCCTGTCTTCACAACGACTGCAGAGGACACGTTAGAATGAACCGGAATCCATATTTTTCACTATGTGGTGAAATTTTTCAGTCTTACTGGTTGGGGTCTGCTCCATACTGCAGTAGAAGCTCAGTGACGCTGGTCAAACCAAGCAATGCTGCGCAGTAGAGCGGCGTCTGGCCCAGGTGATTGACACAATCCACATCCACACCTTGGTAGAAGCACAAATGCTAAAAAACGGTTGCGCCTCTAGAACAGCCTTTTTCAATCCTGGTCCTCGGGACCCCCTGCCCTGTTTTAGATGTTTCCTTTTGTCAACACACCTGATTCAAATTAATGGAACTTGACAACGACCCATTCAATTGAATCAGATTTGTTGAAAGAGGGAAACAGGGAAGGGGATCCCGGGGACCAGGATTGAGAAAGGCTGTTGTAGAAGGTGAAATTGGCTAGCCAGAATGGCGTTTCAACAGATGCAACCTTACCTTTTTTAAGCAACTTCTCCAATTTGTGCAAGTTCCTGTCCAGAGTGTACCTGTGAAGCTGAGCTTGTAGGCCTCCACTCTTCACTACGCCGAAACGCACAGGGCAGGGCACAGGTAGCGTAGCCATGCTGCTCCATTCAGCTTCACGCTGAAATTACGTAGCCTACCGTTGACGTTACTAAAAATTTTAGCTAGCAGGCTAGTTTGATACAGTACCCAGTTCGCTTCCTAGTTATTTGATAGGGACTAACTATCCACCAGAAAAGCCTAATCAGTTAACTTGAAAGTATACTCAAATGATACTAGTCTTTTCTGTTCGTTATTTACTCCCACTTTAAACAAACAACATGCTGCTATGGCGTAGTTTATATCTAACGATTTTAGCAGTCTGAGCGCGAGCATTTTTAGGTGGCACAATTAACCATAGTTACTTGGTTTAGGGCTGGACGCATCAAACCCTTTCTTCATAAACTGACGTGGTTTAAATATATAGTTTTTCTAAAACTATTGTACGTTTGTATTTATTATTAACGTACCAATTAAATCACAATGGCTTGGTAACAAATACAAACGTGTCCCACGTCAACTCCAACATTTTCTGGCAAGTCATAATTTTTTTTTTTTTTTTTTTACTCATTAATTATATACCTAGTCCTAGGCTATATGTAGAAGCCATAAAACATATTTTTTGAATAATTTGTATGTATGATTTAAAAAACATAATTTTAAAACTGGAGAAAGCATGATGCATGTCCACCACTTGGTGGAGTTGTTGCATTTAATGCACTTTGTAGCTGCTTGGCACTGACTAAAAGAAAAGTGTTGGAGGGACAGTTGAAAATGGCAACAATATTTGGCACGATGAAACCAGATTTCAAACGCTTTTAGGATTTTACAAGTTTATGCCTCCTCCGACTTTTCCCAGAGAGAACCTCGGATATGTACGATGTGTGATGAAATTACTTTGGATGTTCACTGTTGCAGTTGTAGCCTATTCGGTTTGGTTAAGCCTTTTGACGGTTTGATTTATTTGTTTATTTTTTGTTCTAGTGGTTAGAAAGCCTGGTTATTGTTGTGGTGCTTTCCGTTCCTTAAACAACGCCCTAGAAAAGATGCAAAGGCCAGTGTCGAGCTATGCTTTAGCCCCGTCCGTCAAAGTGAAACTGCTCAATGCAGGGTTCCAGTCGTCTGCAGACCTGTGTGACTTGCAACCTTTTCAACTCAGCAAAGGTAAATATTATAACGTATTATATTCAATCACTGTACTTTTAAATTATAATTGCACCAGCATCCATGGTTCTGTTCCTTGCACTGGTAAGTAAACTGTATACTGTACAGCTGGCCAATGTTCCCTTTTGTTGCAGATGCAGGCATCTCCCAGGAGGAGGCGGTGGAGGTGCTGCAGGCTGTGAAGTGCGAGTCTGTCCAGGAGAGGGAAGCAGTTGAAAAGCTAACTGCTTTGGAGCTACTCCAGAAAGAACAGGAGTTGGGAAATATTGTAACATTTTGCTCTGCGCTGGATATGGCTTTAGGTGGAGGACTTCCTGTAGGGAAGGTCACTGAGGTGTGCGGGGCCCCTGGCATAGGGAAGACCCAGCTCTGGTAAATAACAAGCAACATCGTACTATTTATTATAAACATGTTCAAAAACACACACATGAACAACTGAATCTTACTGGGGTTTTTTTCATTCAGTATCCAGCTAGCGGTCGATGTGCAGATCCCAGTGTGTTTTGGAGGTTTGGGGGGCAAGGCTGTATTCATTGACACAGAAGGCAGCTTCTTTGTCCAGAGAGTTGTGGACCTAGCACAAGCTGCTGTGGAGCACTGTGCACTGCTGGCTGAAGATGCGGGTAAGGGATGGGGATTAGTAACCAAGAACGTTCTCAATGTCAAAACACTGCATAATATAAAACCATTTAAAACAGTTTATTAAGAATAACAAGAAATTCAAACATGATAAATGTTCAACTACATGGAGGGCTGCTCATGTTATTTGTGCAGTAATTGATAGCTAGCCAAGTAATATTGTCACATGAATAGAACAACTGTTTTAACACGTTGTCATCACCTGGCAACTTGTTATCCATTGATGTATGTGCAGGAACATGCAGCTCAGGCATAATGAAACCATGTAGAGCTCGAGCTTACTGGAGGTACATTCCCCTGCCCTTTGCTTCTGATCTGTCTATTTTTCCCCTTTATCCTTTTTCTTCTCCAGAGCAGCGGGAGGCCTTGAAAGAGTTCACCGTGGAAACGGTCCTCTCCAACCTCTTCGTCTTCCGTTGTCATGACTACGTGGAGCTGTTGGCGGAGACGTACCTCCTGCCTGACTTCCTGGCTCGGCATCCCGAGGTTTGAATTCCCAACAGACTTGGACTGAAAAAAAAAAAAAGAATAACACCACAGATTTCCTAAAATGGACTCCATTTTGTGTTGAGCTTGACTCCATATTATTGTCATAATCTGCAAGTATTGAAACAGCGCCACACAGCCACTGTCTTGTAGCATGGAGCACACAAAATAGGGTGCAAATCTCAAATGAAATGAACACATTTTGTATTTACTTTTGGCACAGTATTATTCATTCTATAATGTAGAATACTAACTTGCACTTCATATGGCCCATGGAACAGAATTCCGACTGTCAATGAAAATGATTGAATCATGAATCAATCCGTTTAGATATTTTTTCAGTTGTGTGTGTGCTGGACCCCTCTCACCCAATCCAGATCCGGCTGGTGGTGATAGATGGCATCGCTTTACCGTTTCGCCAAGACTTCGAGGACCTTTCCCAGAGGACCCGCCTCCTCGGTGGCCTCGCCCTGCAGGCTTTCCGGATGGCAATCAATCATAATGTTGCGGTACGACCCACTAACCCCCATTAATTAGGACCGTACTCTTCCTTCACAAATACGTAAACATCCCACGGAGTTAAACATCTGTTAGAATATCTGCTGTAAACTGCTTTTTTTCTTTTTACAGGCAGGTAGATTAAACCAGATGGGCCGTAAAGGGGGGTGGGGTGTGGGGGGTGGAGGGGTGGGGGTGTTCTGCACCTTGCCAAGATGTAGAGTTGCTGTTTTTGATCAGCAAAAGCATTCCTAAAAATCCCTGGAGCAGATTCACTTTGTTCTAGTAATTTGTTCATTGGCCGCACTCCGGGAGCCTCTGGAGGACACTCAGTAAAACCAACAAAGCTGGTGGTCAGCAGCACACCATGTTCCATTTTGAACAAGGGGCTCCTGGAGGAGTTCTCCGAAGTGCTTCTCATCGAAACGTAGTTGTTTACTTTGCCACTTACTTAATCAGCGGCTGAACTAATAAGACTTCGTTTTTTTGCTCTGTATCAACATCAACAACCCAGTATCAGCTATGGACTTTGTCAGTGCTTCATTAAGTCATACAGCACAGCAGTATTATGATGGTGTCCTGCCATTTTGTTTTTGTCTGATGTTCAACCCTCTTTCCTCTGAACAACTGACAAAGTGAAAAACCTTGCCATATGAAGCAGCCTTTGTGAAGTCTTTATCCCGTAGCTGAGCTTTCAAATTAGATACTGAAACTCAATATATAACCACATTTCTTCACAACCTTAATATAACACTGATGGATTGATCAATGTTTTGTACAGCTCAGTTTCTTTTCATGGAAGTGCGAGTCATCCTTGCCTAAACCCTGAAAAGGAAGCCACTGACGTTCATGTGAGGGTCATCACCACTTCTCTTTAATCCATCCTTAATCCCCATTGAATTATATGAAATAAACTCAATTCAGGGCAAACTGGAAAGAAGAAATGAGAGCAGGGTTTACCTGTAGTTCTCAGAATATTATGTAATACGTTCTAAGGATTTCCCTATAGAGATACAAATCCACTTGTAACTACTGAAGAAAACCATGGATACTTCGAAGATGAATTATACCATTACTGTATTTTTGTCCAGCAAATTTCGGCCAAGCATGTTTATTGCTGTTATTTCAGAGTTCATCGTCAAGGTGACTTGTCATCAGATGCCATGGTTTTCAACACTCATAACCAGCTGCTTCTGTACATTTTCCACAAATCAAGCAGAAGTCATTATCACCCCACGAGAGATGTTTTGCCCCCTAGCGTCACAGCTGTAAGAGGCTGCTACGGATGGGGCTGCAACTGAAGTGGAAAACAACAAAAAAGGGGATTAGAGCATTTTGAAGAATCATATCATGTAAACCAAACCCAAATCTTTGCTAGACTTTAATGAATGATGTCTACCAGCTAGTTAACACCACGCCATAAGTTCCCAGGAATTGTGGTTGACACAGACAATTGATACTAATATTGTTCTGTGAAATGTTAAACTTGGATCACACAGGACTTTGTACGTTTTATAAAGGCTGTCACTGTGTTTAGGTTGTTCTTACCAATCAGATGACAACACAAATCTGGAGTGGACAGGCAAAGCTCATACCAGCTTTAGGTAAGAACGTATATTCTGTTGTACTAGCAGCAACTCATGAAACAAACCCTAGTCCCCTGGAAAACAAACAGCATTTCACATGAAATCACGTAGGCCGAAATGTAACTGCGAGTCTAGCCAAAGCGGCCTGTCTGCCTATAACTCGTGAGTATAAGTGTCTGCAGCGCTGGATGAGAATCGATGCACTTAGGACTGTAATTGCAGTTCCCGTTGTTCACATCTGTGTCGGTGTGATCCGTGTCTCCCTGCAGGTGAGAGCTGGGGCCACGCTGCCCCGCAGCGGCTCATCCTACGCTGGGAGGGAACGCACAGGTATCATCAAAAAACACTCGACACCTTTAAGTCTGCTGAAAGGATGCCCGCCGGCGTCTGAAAAGCCAAGACGCCACGCGTACACGCGCGCACACCGAACAGCACGCCCAGTCAGAGCCAGGTCGTTAGCGGCTGAAACGCAACACACTTTGAGGCGCTTCAGTCTTCCGTGTGAGGGGGGGTGGACAGAAAGAGCGTGTCGCTTTAGCAGACGGCGCTGGCTTGCCCCTTTGTTGGCCGTCCTCTCTGCATCCACATTGCCTACTGGCCACCCATCATTCGAGAGAGAGACACCTGAGGTCTCCTCGCAGCATGAGCTTCTGTCGAGAATCTCTTTATAGTTCATACCCAGCCTGAAAGTCAATCGTTGTCCTTCCATAAAGAGTGAACAGACGAGGTCGGACGGAGAGAGAAGAATGTAGCTGTGAACTCTGTTTATTGTGTCAGAAAAGACAGTTGTGGAACATTCAGTGACAACAGACACCCAATGTTTTCTTTCACCTAGACTGGCGTCCCTGTTCAAGTCCCCCAGCCAGATGGAAGCCACAGTGCCGTACCAGATCACTGTAAGTACGAGCCACTTGTCCTTCCTATCTGCCTGTCCCAACAAAGTGGAGGGGGAGGGGGGGGTGATGTTTTATTGGCATGTCTGTATGTGCGGTTCTACTGATCTGGCCTCTTGCTAGCAATGTCTTCGCTGATCTGAATGCATGGCCAATGGTTGAGCCAGGTCCCAAAGGTGCTCGCCTCACAGGATGCCAAGCAAAGACACTTGTGGTGAACTTGGCACGTTGTCTTGTAATGTCCATCTCTTTTGGCTTTGGCAGTGATTGTCTGTTTTGTAGCAGGCCCTTACATAGTCTTTGCAATATTGCTGTCATATAGAAAGCACAGTTTTGATGAGAGTTGCATAGACTGCAATGGATAGCATTAAACACCATGGCCACCAAAGGTATGTCGCTCAGTGGAGGAACAAGTGCAAACATGCGGGGGAATGTAAGGTATTTCATAACACCGTAAATCCTTGTGCAACAGCTATTTCTAACAACATTGAAGTTATGTGTTTGATGTTGTATCATGTCATATGGGGCTTTGTTAAGGTGCACCCTGGGTATAACTAGCACATTTTCAGACCATTTTTAGGTGTACATTCTACACTCAACCAGTGACTGTTTAAAAGTGCCATATGTTGGATATGTATATGCTGTATATATGTATAAATGGTATGTGTATAGCTGCCATGTGGATTTGGCATGAAGAGATGTGTAAATGTATACAAATCTGTTTATAGGTCACAACATTTGAGGACAAGGATATTTCATTTCAATTGTTAACCAACTTTTTTTTTCCTCCAGGCTGAAGGCTTCCGGGATTTGATGTCATCAGACCAACCAATGACCTTGGTTGACCCTTCTACAAGCCAATCAGGAAGCTTCAGCAAGAGGCCCCGAATGCAGAATGAATCAAATATAAAAACGTAGGGCATTTAGAAGTATAGCCTGTATTTCTAATCTGTTTATATATTCTTTGTTTGTTGATAGATAAGATAATGTGAATGTTTGCCATCGTTGCTGAAAGTGTTTTGGAATGTATATAATTTGTGAGGTGAATCTTAATGTTCCATATTTTCTCTGGGGTTTTGAAATCATTTTACTCATGTCTTTTATAACTAGGATGTTACCCATTTTCTTGCTATCAATTTGGTATGATTAAAAACAACGGTTCGTTCTAGATCCTTTTTGTTAAACCTAACCTTGAAATTGAACAAATGTTACTTTTTCAAGATGGGAATGATCTCACAATGTATGTTATAGTTGCATCAGGGGCGTAGCCAGAAAAATAGTAGGCATCTTTTCATTTTTTTTTTTTTTTTTAAACTTATTTACTTTGCGATGTGCACCCAGTGCATAATTTTTCGGAGATATTTTCGTTTTTGGGTAGGCCTTCGAACAAATTGGGTAGGCCTGTGCCTACCCGTGGCTACGCCCCTGAGTTGCATACCTTCCAAAGTTGCTTATGATCTGACACCAGGCAGTAGGTTTTGAAAGATACAATTCAGTCCAAATCCCCTTGACATGCTATCGGGTGAGTTTCTGTGTTGGCTGTAAATCCTGCACAAACAAACTACTCTTGAGATGACTGAGAGCATCTGTCCTACTGCACCACAGATATGTCACACTGCTCTCAGTTGAGTGGCTGGGAGTGAGATTGTGATGCATCTCTGTAATTAGATTATACCCTTTAGAGCTGGCCTCTGCAGCCGTGTGGGAAGGAAATGCAAGCATTTTGTTTCACATGGACAAACTTGCAGTTTGAGTGTTCAGCTCACACCGTTTTTAATGTCATCTGTTCGACACTGCATCCACAATGACTTTGGAAGCAGTAGCTACAAAGTGAAAGCCAAACATTTCTATATGCTGTTCACACACATGCACACATTTTAAAGGGAAACTTGCGGTGGTATAGACCCTGTCAGACAAAGTTGAAGCATTTCCAGTAGAACCAGAACTATGTACAAAAATGGACCATGAACCTTTATTATTCTTTTGTTTTTTTAAATACTTACTGATGTGATGTCCAATGCATTTTCTTTATAATAGCAGTTACTGGTATAAAATAACTTAAAATGACTAAATTAGGTTGCAAATCATTAATTCCTGTAACTGAATAGAGTGAAGCCCACCCCAGATAATATTTATAGCATGTCCCATATACACACTCGCTAAAAACGTGATACACACCACAGCTTGTTGACATAGAGCCACTGTATGTTAGCAAGATAATGTTATAACATAAGCAGCGGAAATGTCGACTTTATTAAACCACCACGGCACGCGCTCGGAGGGTGCTTTTCTATCGTATCTCCCAACCCCGTTTTCCGTAGTTTGCACCGCAGGTGAGGAATCGAGTTTGTAACGATTGCCTTGCGTGCGCGTTCACGAACCGTGGCAAATCTGTGAACGCTCTCCCCACTATCTCACAAGCCCTCCCTCCTCTCCTACGTCATCAGCATCCACCCATCCTTATTTGTGATTGAGCGAAAGCCTTGTTCACGCGCGCGCGTCCCCAACCGGCGCGAGTGGAGAGCAGTCCAGCCAGCGATTCGAAGTAGTCTTCTTGCCCGGCTTGAGCTGTTTCTTGTCTGTCCAGGAATGAGAAGTGATGGCCGGTTCTGCAACAGAGGAGAAAACCTTCCGAAGGTTCTTGGAACTCTTCCTCCGAGAGATGAGACCTCCTCTTCAGGAGAACGACCCTCTACCAATGCGCCCTTTGTCGGACCTCATCACGGAGGACGAAGTGGAAGGGGAATGCCTCGACCTCTGTCTTCAGCACCTGTGCAAATAGTTAAGTAATGATTTGATGTCATTCATATATGATCTGTTAGCAGTTTGCACTTTTAAATTTCTGGGGTGGCTTGGTAACCGGTCTATTCCAATGCTATCGAGAGTTGGCAAGGTTGCTTTTACGCAAACTCAGGCGTATGAACGACCGAACTCAAACCTGGCACTTTAGAAACTCACGCACTGAGTCGTTAGTGGTTCCAAGATGTCTGTTTACAAATCTTCTGTCATGGTTAATCATACAAATGTGTCTAGTACCGTATAAACTATGCAAACGCTTTAATTAAGACATGACAGCCTATGCAAAATGATCTGTCATTATTTGATGTTTAAAACAGAATTGTAAGGTAGACGTTGTAGCGTACATGATCAATACCGTTTAGATTACAATTTAACAGGTTTATATTTCCTCTCGTACCAAAAATGTGTTCCAACGATATTTCTTTTACTTGCATATTCGCGATCTCGCTAAGGTGAATCCCCTCCTTGCGTATCTCGACGTCATTCCTTTCAATGAGGTACATTGCCAGCATTTGTAATAACCATTGTATATCCACGTGCTATTTTTAGAACACGAATACCGTAGGCTACATATTAGTGGGACTTGATATTTAAAACAACGTGTATAAAAGCAACGGTTGTACTAAGTGCTTAATTCTCGGAATTCCATCATGTTTTCTTGCCAACATTGCATATGTCACACAAATTTGGTCCCCGGTTTCTGGGAATTCACATTCTTGCATCAATACCACCCGTTCGCAGCCGGACACCACTTAAATTACGTTTAACGTGGAATGTGTGGGAAGGAGAGCGCATTTTGAGATGTTGTCCGCCTTACATGCAAAAATAGTACATCATTAAGACGAGAGCAAAGAAAGGGAAGAGAAACTGCCAAGCCAGTCCTACATTTTAAAACACGAGAAATAGTAGGATGTAATTTGCGCGCGTAATGGTCAGCTTTAGAAATGGGCAAATATGGGCTAGTTTCAGGACCAAGCATTTGCGAATAGCCGGCAAACAGATGTCTGCGATGGAAATTCTATACCTGGCTCCTAGTTAAGAGACTTTTGACTTAAGTTTTTAATGTGCTTTATAAAGCTTTAAAAAAAAAAAGTACATGTGATTTTTAGAATGGACAGTTTTGTATGTGTGTGTGTATGTGCGATGCTGAGCAAGAGAACACCCCATTACACGGGGCAGATGTTTCCCATTTGCAATGCTAAGAGAAGCAGTATTGGGTTGTTATACATTATCAGTCTGTTGGATCTGTCCTGCACAAAGAGCTTATTGTTCGATACTTTTTTTGTTTTATTCAAATGTTCAGAGAGCAGTGAGAACGGAGACCTAGCTTCCAGATCTCGCGCTAGTATTGACACACGATGTTGATCCACTTGAGAGCAGGGTTCAGTGGCTTTTTGATTCATTTAATCATTTCGAGGAAAGATGAAGGTCAAATGAATACACAAAGATTTTGTGAAATTAACCCAAATAGCACTAACATCTTTACATTCATTTTAAACACGAATGTACTTTTTGGATAGGCTATTTGCTTTGGTTTTAGAACATTTTTGCCTTCAGATCTACATTAGTTATGTATACTTTCATGATGTCGTTTCTTCAGTTATAATGATGGTTCTTTTGAGGTAGAACAGTGTCTTAATTGGACACTCACGCTGCGTGTTGCTGGCATCACCTCCTTCCGCTGTGATTCAGCTAAACGTGTGATTACTTTGTCTCTGGGTTGAAGATCTAATAATAGACCAGGAAAAGAGATGGAGATCCCCTTTGCTCTCCGTGTGTGTGCGTATGTGCGTGCGGGGGGATTACTGGGTGTGAAAGAAGTGTGTCCTGACGGTAGGTGGAGGTGAACAGATGTGTGTACGGGTCTGTGTGTGTCTGCAAGTGACGGCAGTATGAATAAGGTGTGGTCTCACATCCTCCTTTTGAGATGGCTGAAGAATCTGTTTTGAAGAGCGGAGAAAAACAGCAAGGCTTCACACTTTAGCGTGGTGGTGGTGGTGGGGGGGGGGGGGGGACATTGTGACATGGTACATCCCGAACGACGTCACCAGGTTCCGCGTGTGGGTGAGACGCGCGGCCCTCCTCCTCTTGCCATGGCTGACGCGCACCGATACGTTTGGAGGATGAGGGAATCACGACAAGGCAACGGAGCTGCGTTCGCTATCAGACACGTCACGTTGAAACTCAGGTCACTTTTAGTACTAGGTATTTTAGGATTGTTCACGGGGGGGGGGGGGGGGGGGGGGGTGGAATAGACTACGTTGTACACTAATATCTTAGGGTATACATTTCTAAAGGTTCCTGGTGATGGGAATGCTTTTGTTTAGTGAAGACGATGCATGTCTAACTAGATGTTTTAGATGCTTCTCCATATTTACAGATGATGTCACAAATTGTCTTTAAAAAGTCATTAAGGATTTTTTACCTTGACTTCTCTTCAGACATAGATAGGTTGTCATTAGAAGATGTAGTTCCTAATATTATTTGGACGTACATGGTCATCTACAAAAGATTTTGCCTGTATTTCTTTTATTTTTAGACCTGGAGACACCAAACCCCAATAAACAATTCCATTAATTTTACAATGACAAATGAGGTTTGCATATTCACGCATTTCAGTATCTCACTGCGGTAAGCTTCTATCTGTTTTGAGATCGAGTTGGTTACGCTACACTCTCAAAACCATCATCAATGAGTAGCCTGTATCAACTTGGCCCCACCTCATCTAGCGAGGCTCTCCTGTGCTCAGGTCAAGCACACAAATAACCTGATAACAAGGCTAATGACAGAAGCAGCCACGAATGCCCAAGTCGGCTCGTGGGAAGCCAACATCAGCTGCGCGGCTTCTACATTCATCCTCGTCTTACAAGACCAGTAAAAAAGGGTTTGTGTTCTTCTCTTTAACGACGACTGTAGACTGCAGAGTGAGTGAGAGAGGAACATGATGGATGGTGTCAGAAGGCTAATTTGTTTGAGGTGGGGAACTTCCACCAGGCAATGGTGACCAAAATAACCACACAAGGATTTGACGCTCTCCATTATTCAACACATCCATCGGGATGAGCAATGGTACAACACCCGGTTAGACGAGCTGAAAACGGTGTGCCGTCTCCAGGGATGGCTAGCTCTGATGCTAACGGATCCTGAGGGTGATTAGAAGAGCGATCGTGACGGAGGAAGGGAAGGATGGAGAGGTGAGCCATGACTAAGCCTCTTCCTTTCATCCCTCCTCTTGTTTCCCTCCATCCACTCTCTCCCGCTGCCCCCCCCCGGTACCCCTACTGGGAGTGCTGATAGACAGTAATTGAGAGAGGAGAGCACTCCCAAACCTCATTAAACAGGCACGTCTCCCACAGCTGTAAACAACCCCCGCTCGCACACATCCGGAGTTTTCCAAGACACGCGCACGCCAACACGCACCCGAATCCAATGTCCACACGACACCTTAGGTTTCCTCGCGCTGCCGAAAGGAACAGCGTGTGGCGTCGGAAGGGTCGCAACTGATGGGCGTGTTAATGAGCACTGCTGTGTGACCGGATTGTACAGCAGGAAGGGCAGGGGAGGGGGGGATGCATTTGCATGTTAAACACTCATGTCACCACATCTCTCTCCATTCGTAACGCAACAGGAAGAGATGGGGGTCATCTGTGCCGTCGGTCCCGATGGCCCCAAAGGGTGGCCAAGGTTTACCTTGCGGATCTACGGCCAATTACAATGTTCAAACAAGGTAATAATAATAAAATAATTGAAAACGATACTGTTGACTTGGTGCAAAGTACGGTACTTGAAGACACTATGGGAGAGGGTCTGCGATGAAATAGGAACGTTCACAATTCACCCATTTCCTTTTTTGACATGGCCAGTAATGCACGTCTGCGAACGATGATCCATTCCTTTTTATTTTCGAGTGCCTCTAAAGTGTGTTGCTTCACACAAACATGATAATCATTAATTCATGCACAAGTGCCCTGATGACATTGTCCCCTTAGTCGTTTGTGCGAAGCCAAACTGGGCCAAGAGATTTTTTGGCATTGCATTAGAGCATGATTGTTCTTCAACACTAGCAGCAGCTGCTCCAAAGAGCTCGCCATCACAGACGCACACCACACACACACACACACACACACACACACACACACACACACACACACACACACACACACACACACACACACACACACACACACACACACAAACACACACACACACACCCACACAAGCAAGAAACATGATCAGATATTTTACAGAGGCAGACGGCACACACCTGCCGCCTTAACTAGGTTGTAAAAAAAACAAAACAAAAAAAGGGGTGGGGTCTGCCGGCAAACCCCACCCTACCACCTTAACTAACACATTTTCTGCGGGAAACCCTGCCTCAAGCTTAGACAGAGGGCCTCAGACAGTCTGGCTCTGTTGACATAAATGTTAAGACGGAACAGAGGCTAAAAGTCAAAGACAACCTTCCCATGCTACAGGCAGGCCACGTGTGAAGGCAGAATGTGACAAACACGTGTGACACTCATGTAAGCATGGGGTTAGGGTAAGCCTCCTCAATAGACTTGAGGCACTCTGGCACACGGTATTGCCCCCACTGAAACTCAAAATGTGTCTCTCACATTTCCTTCAGCATCAGTTCATCATGAAGATGTGTCCTCAGTCTGGCATTGCTCTTTTGTTGGAACTGACCAGAGGCGGCGAATTAAAACTGCTGTTGTTCAGTAACGGGACCTTTTATTTCTAATTCATTGTCCACACTTTTGTACTCGGTTTTGCTCCCCCCCGTGCAATACCTATAGTGCATTAATGCCCTTGGTCATACTACTAGATCTGGGCAATTAAGGTCTTTGTGTTTTATATTTTAATAGATTTTTTAATAACCCTAACACCTGTTTGTTACATTATTTTTTTTAAACTTCCAAACCATTTCTTAAGGGGAAATATGAACAATGTGAAACTACAAAGGGATTGCAGAGGAAGCGAGAAGTACCTAAAATATGATGAGTATCAAACACATTGAATAGGGATAGTCGTAATAGTCGTTAGTTACTAAGAATTTTCAGACAAGGTTCATTTCCTCCTCTCTTATTCAGTTCAGGTTTACAGTAAGAAACAACTCTCAACATGGAGGATGTACTAGACCAGAGAAGACACTATTGGCATGGCCGTGTAGATTACAAATACTACATTCTTGCACTACTACACTTACCATCTGTCTTATTTCCAACCAGCAGTCCCTTTGTCACTTACAATGGATATACTGTAGTAATATAATTGCACATCATATCTACATCACAAGGATCAAAGGAAGAATTTGTCAAACCCACAGCAAAATGAATTGGGGTTTGTGTTTCGAATGGATCATAAAACAATTACAGCCTATGGTGAATATAATCAGATCTGACAGGCTTGTCCAGTCGTTGCCCTGACTTTCTCAGGACACGGGGATAATAGCCTGAGTGAACATGTCTCTCCAATGCTGGTTCTCTCATTGTAGCCGAGGGCTGAATTAACTGCCCTGCGCACTTGCAATCGATGTGGCTCGATTTAGAATAACTGGCCAGGCTAAACAAGGGCAACGGAGAGAAAGAGAAATGGATCCTCCGGGATTAACCATTCACGACTCACAAATCACTGAAGGCATCCTCTTCTTTTGACTTACTCGGCCGCGAATGATCTCTTTTCTGACGAGGACCTTTTTCATTTGGACTTGCTTTGGGACCCATCGTCAATGTCTCATGGATTGGCACAAGGGTCAGAGGGAGCGTCTTTAGTGAATCTTTTTTCGTTCTTTCTCCCTTTTACTTTTGAACATCTACTGGCCAATGTTCCGTTTCCTGGGGCCATGTGACTGGGCCCATCTCTGTTCATCTGGGCCCGGCACTAGCTCACTGACATTTGTAGTCCTACGGGCCTCTTTCTGCACATCACCCACAGCACGACCTTGCACATGCTGTGCAAAAGCATTCCAGTGTTAACAGAAGAGAATTGATGAAAGATGAGCGCAATCACAAATGATGTCAGGTTGCAAATTAAAACTCAAAATGACTCTAGAAAGCTATTGTCTGGTAAGTGGCTCTTTAATTGCAGTGATCATTAGCCACCACGTGTGTCGGCCACGTAAACAGGGTAGGCGCCCATTAGAGAACAATTGTTTCAGACTGTTCGACATAAGATGGAACCTGCCGTTATTCATAGCACAGCCTAAGTGGAACTGTCACAGAGCTGCAAATAGGGTCTGGAAGTGCTTTGACTTCATACTGGGAAGCTAACCTCATTTCCAGAGAGCTGCGTGTGTTGTAGCAATCACCCAGTTGGCCTATGGACTGCCATTATTTTGGCAGATGAGAAAAGACATGGAGTAATTATCAGCATCAGGGTTGGCCCAATACGTGTGTGTGTTTAAACAAGCTAAAAACACCCAGCACCTGTACAGGCCTTACATAAGAGCTGCAGACCATGCACCAGCACTTTGCTCCAAAGTGTTGCGCAATTTGTGGGGATGCCAGATTATGATGAAACAAATGGCCTCCTTAAAGGGTCCTTCAAGGTTGTCTCCCCTTCAAGCTTTTCATTTGTCTAAGAGAGGTCTGTCACCCTATCCGCCATGCCCGGCCAACTAGTTGGATGGAAATATGATTAATTTGCCAGCACCAGCCAGTCACATAGCAATTACTCGGAGAGTGTTGGATGCCAGTTACTGCCGATACATCTTCGCCAGGTCAACTGCGATCCCGATGCACGACATTTTGTGTCTATCTATTGGAACACCGGAGGTCACTTCCAGGCCTGCAGTGCAGCGAGCGTCATAAATATCAAGTCACCCCAATGTCAAGACCAGCATGTTGATTTAAAAGGGGAACAGCAAGTACGTTCAAAACGGTCTGTCCTTTTGAATCCCCGGAGAAGATGCTTGACTTAACAAGCAGTTACCACATGCAACATTAGTTGTAAATGGCAAGTCTTGAACTCACTGCGTGTAGTGGGTATCTGCAGAGACATTAGATGTTTTATTCCAATATTTTATACTGCTTATTGACTATTGAGAGCAATTGCCTTTCTAGCGAGGATGCTCAAGTATTTTGTCATTTTATAGCAGACCAATCAGATCATTCACTGAAGTCCCTAATGAATTGTCTCAGGATGAAATGACCCATTTTAGAGCTGAACTAGTTTCAGAATCTAAAACATGGATATAATGTCATCGTTTAAAAAGTTGAAAGGACAGACGTCATACCCAATATTGTTATCAATCAAAGACAATCAGCTCTTCAATCTTCAAAGTCACTTTGAAATGCCCTACCCTGTGGAAACCAACCCAAACCGTAATGTTTACATCAACAAATCTTGATGTCAGCGCTGTAGACCTTTTGAATTCAGTGAAGGATGGTTAAAACGTGCACGAAATGCAGTGGATGATGTTTTGTCATCATCCTGCAATGGAACCTCAGAGGGCTCACCGTGCATCTGTCTGTTTGACCATGGACAACCCCCCCCTTCTCCCCCAACTCCTCTCCTCAACCAAGTATGCTTCTGAGTGAGATTTCAGCCCATCCCCTTGGAGAACCCTACCAACAGGCTTGGGCTGCTCTGAGGAGGACTGCACCGAGGAGTTCTAGAACACGGCTCTGCAAATGGATGCTGTCCCAAGTCCCATCGGCACCTGTCTCTCCTTAGAGGTTCTCCCGGGTCCTTGGAGGCCTCCTATCTTAAAGCTATTTAGGCCTGACACTGCCACACAGACTCTGTCTGACACAGTTACCACAGTTTAAAGCAACAGTCTCCCGACGAAGGAGCGAGCGCCGTCTGGAGATCCAGGATCGGCTGTCCTGGTAGTCACTGCTTATCGTCACCCCAGAAGCGGGATCGGGGGGTGGCCACGTTCCCTCCAGCCGTCCATCGGCCTCTCCTCTCTTCCCCGTCCCCCTAGTCCTGGCGGTTGGGTTATCCCGGGCAAAGGGAAAATACTTGCAGGAGTAATCCCTTAATCAGAGTGTCTCCCAGGGATTAACATGGAAGTGCAGCCCCAGCCAGTCCTCTGTGGGCCAGCCACGCCAGCCTGCTTCCCACTGCTTAACCCCTCCACTAATTTGGTTGTACGTAGGCATGGTTCTACCACTTGGCAGCAGGGATGTGCCTCTGCCTGCACCTTCCTGCTCTGGGCCATGAACTTGTAATCTAGGCTGTACTGTGTGACTGGAAAGGACGGTTTTCTTACGAGTTGGCTGGGCCTGTTCTAAGGGCCGTGTTTGTTTCTTAAGATATGTGTAGTCTTGGTAAGGGACATCCAATCGTTGTCTCTCCAGACTTTGTTAAATGTCAGTCTCAAGGATGAATGCCAAAAACTATAATTATAGTTAATCTCAGTTAAGACAAACACTGGGTGCTACCAATGTGGTATAATAAACAAAACAAAAAAGACATTCTTAGCTATTGATTGCTCAAAAAAGCTATAGATTTTTAAAGCTGGGTGTCATTGTGTCGTCCAAGATTGTGAGTGGCCATGCTGCTAGAGCAGCCCCCGAATCCCTCCACTAAAGGGTAGGTCAAGGGCATCTGAAGTTGCCCAAACCGGAGGAACGCCGACGCACCGTTCCGCTACCTGTCCTTTTCCCCCCTCGCTGTTTGTTCTCTACCTTTCTCGCCTTCTTCCGTCTTCAAAAGAGGGATGTGTGGAGGCGGGAGATGGCTGCCCCACATTCCGAAGCCGCTCGCTTCCTCCTGCTACGTGCCCGTGTCTGGCGGCTTTCACCAGCCCCTCTGGGGGTTTAGATACTGTTTTTAGCAGCTCTTTGCTAGCATCTGCTTAAGGTACCCTCAAACTCGCACCGGCCTCGACTGAGGTCTCATCCTTGCGTCCACCGTGTCTTGTCCCCCTGAGATCTCTAAAAGCTCACGGATGGGTGGACGGCCATCATGTGGATTTCTAACAGTTATTCACGTCTCTTCCAAAATAAAGGCGGCACAGCATGACTCGTGCACTTCCTTAAACTCTATTGTATGTGGCAGTATCACCAACCTGACTGGTGAATTTCCGGAGGAAAGGGTGAACGATATGAGCCTTTCGGATAACAGAGGATTTACAAAGGTTAGTTGGCCTGTTCATGAGGGATGAATAGCTAAAATCCTACGGATATAGTGTCTACCCGTGGATTACTGCTATTTTTATGTGTTTATCAACCAATCACTGAAATAGACAAGTAATCCTTTCGGTTGTCTCCTACAGAAACAGGCACCTTTTTGCCAGCTCTGTAGATGCTCCAGGTTTTTTTCGATTCACACCCTCTTATGCCTCTGCTTCTTTCTGTAGAACAACATTACGGATGTACTGTATGTGGAGATGCCTGTCTGATGTCAGCCTGTTTATCCAGCTTCTTTGTATATGGGCAGCCCATAGTCAAATGTTGAGTCATATGTTTGCAGCAGAAGAACGAAATGCAAAATAGGTCCTCTGTCGGAATCCCTACTTACCAACCAAGAGCTTAGTCTGTGCAGGCAAAATGCAAATTACAGGTGCAGAACAGGATGCAAAAACGATGTGATACTGCCCGTAGCATGCATGCCTGTGTATACAGCAATGAGAAAAATTGCTGTTTTGCTTCTCGGTGTTCCCACAGAAATATGTAGTACTTGAGACGAGGACAAGTCATTCTGTTTCTATAGGATATCGTAAATATAGTATATCTGTTTTTATAGGATATTCAACATGACCAACGTTTTAGGGGCACTGCCATCATGTGACATCCCCTTCATTTATATTATTAAGTCACTATGATATGTAAATTGTAGTGTTGTGTTAAAGACCCATACTATAGTGTATCCTAAACTGTGAAAGAGATGTAGAAGTTAGCACCATTTATTGAATCGTAAATGTGTCTGCGTATCAATTCTTTATTACAGTGGATAAAGTTGGCTGCACATAACGCCCGTGATGATTGGATGACACATTATACCACGGGCGATGTGCCTTAGGGCTTCCAGACAGAATTTGAACCCTCTCTGAAGTGCCTTGCCCTGTCTGGCCAATAGTGAATAGCAGTGTCCTTTCTTATCCAGGCTCTAAGCTGCTTTACCCCGAATCCCTCGCACAGTGGGACAGACATGCAGACGCAACAGTGGCCATGTTTGGGATCATGTGACACCACAACACCCGATAGAGAAAGTCTGCATTATTGAGGCAGCTGCCACCTACATATTTAATTGAGGCACCCTGCTATTAACTTACAATTCTCAATGCTAACTAACAATTCTCAAAGCCCCCCCCTCCGTCCTAGTCTTCATTACATGCTTATCAAAAAGTGTAGCCTGCGTAAAGGCTCCCTGTATAATTGCCGCCTTTTATTCTTAGATCCATTTGATCGGTTCGACAGATATATTTCATCTGCAAACAAAGGGGATTCGGCGATAAGCAGCGTTGCGAATGCGCAGCGAAGTTGGCAGAATATGAATCCCCTTCCAGGTCATTAAGTGATGGTCAAAGAGAGTTGCCTTTTTTAAGTCTCCTAAGAGTCCTGTGCTAACCCTTCTTCTAGTGGCGCTCTGTGTATGGCTAGACTCAAGCTTATTTACTCAGTCCCACTCCCCTGACTGCCTAGAAGACCAGATGGCCTACTTACTAAAGCAGGACCCGAGAATCTGGGACCGTTTCTGTCATTGTGGTGGCGTTGTCCACAGCTATGTCTAATCCTCTCAACTGAAGCCCAGTCTCGGAATGATCGCTACATGCATGCAAATCCCCTCAAAAGCGTCTGAAGATGGTTTTAAATCAGACTGATCATATCGATCAAAGAAAGACGTATTAAATCCCGCCCCCCTAAGTGCTGCAGTGCTTGGATGGCACCGATACGGTCGAGGGGCAACAAGCAGTCAACCGACCAGACCCACCTGTGCGAGGGGCCCCTCCGCTTGGAGGCGGCACACCGCGTACTGCATGAGCCCTCGCCGCTAACACCGCCTCTGCAGTGGGCCCTCACTCACCAGCACCCAGAGGGAGAGCTAGCATCCAGGCGCCGTGTGAGGGCTGACTCATAATAAGCTGTGTGCTGACAGGCTGAGCCGCGTCGAAAGCCCGGGCGATTAGCCGCTCGCGCGGTCGTCAAGTGCGCTGCTCGTCCACAGAAGCCCATGAGTCATCGGTGAATAATGGGAGACCATAACCCCCCCCCCCCGCCCCCGGGTCGAGGGAGAAATGCAGTGACTCAGCATTGGGCCTCCGCTAGGTTTCATCGCAGCGGGGGGTCAAACAGAGCTGACCCCTTTTTAGGTACCACCACCCACACGCCTTCTTTCCCACCCAACTATCAGGGCTCTGTGTGTACCTTCAGATCACTGGACACAGTCGACATGTTGGCTTCTTTTCTCATGGGGATTGGATGAGGTCAAGTGTTGTGGTCCTGGGAGGCGACAAAGAGGAAGACGGGCCTGCCTGATCATTGGAGGCCTCTGACACTTTCTGGCTCCCCTATAGGCTATTACGAAACTACTGATCTGCCAGCTGGTGGATTACATAATACCGCCTTAAGGCGCTGTGTGAAGCTGCACTGAGCACGCTAGGATGCCTGTGAGGGACATACATTCAAGGTTTCAGTCAAATACTGAGGGGGGGGGGGGGGGGGGGGGGGGTCTAGCAGGAGATTCAGAGTTGCTGTGTCGCTGGTAGTGGAAACGGTATACTTTCGTGCCAGCTCTAAAGCTACAACGTAAGTTAACAATTTCATTACAAGTTCCAGTTATAGTATTTCTATCAAGTTGTCCACAGCTATCACCTATAATGTCCCCCTCTCTTCCCCTGCTCACACAAAAGCAGCATTACATCAGCAGGAGCCAATCCCGTCGCTCGGAACACTGCCGGGACTTCGCGCGTTATGCAAATCACGTCCAGACCACAGCAAGCCTCCCGTCTGACGTCAGCTCAGCTTTGGGTGTGGCAGCAGAGCTCCCCCCCTTCCGCCTCATCCTGATAAATGAATGCCGACCCGACTTCACGATGGAAATGCAAACAAATGAACCTCACCCGAAGCAGCATCACACAGGCAAAGCTATTATGTTTCCAGTAATGTAAAGTGTCAGGAGGTGTTGGTTGGGGGATTTCTGAACACCCCAGGACACTGATTGTGCTGCCAAATTAAATCTGATCTATTCATCGCTATCCTCGCGCGTCTCATTTTGAAGACACGGTTATCTAACCAGCCCTCTGCGATTTTTCCTTGTCTCGCCCTCCCGCAGAATCGGAATCTCTGAATCACGTCCTCAATATGTCGGAACTCTTGAGTCGACTTGCAGTGGGAACGTTAGGAGAAGGATATGAGACTGAAGGCACCACTTCAGAGCCAAGTCATGATGATTTGCTGGCTGTGATGTCGGCCTGTAGTGCATAAATCACCCTTTAGACCTGTTTGGAAGCAGGCCCAAGTCTTAGATCCTTAACAGCGGATCAATGAATCTCCACCTTACTTGACGGGGATCCTTTTGCTGGAGAACTCGTTAAGACAAGGTGTTTTAACACAGATTTTGTCTCCAATTAACCCTCAGATTTTTATCGGTGTGTCGGAGAGAAAGAAGTTGGTGCGTGTCGATGTTTTGGAAGGTGTCAAATGATAAGGAATTAGAAGTCACTAGTTACCCTGGTGACATTAAAGTGAACAACTATTAACTCGCAAGTGTCATTTAGAAATCACTTCAGAGAAAGTGAAGTGCCGCTGGAAGGAATGAGCTGTCTGAAGTATAAAAGGTGTAATCGGGAAATAGAACCAGCTTGGATCCTACTTGACAATAAACATTTCAGTTGAGGGAGTCTTTCCTATAGATGTCTTAGATGTTTAGATGGCTTTAAAAGTCTGCTTTGTTTTTTTAACCTTGGTGACACTGAACATCCTATCGATGTGTGTGTGTGTGATACTTAAATCGTTTTGCAGGTTGGACAAGAATGCTTTGTGGTCTAGGACAGGACTGTTGCTGTTTGAAAGACTATGCTCGTGCACAATTGTGCAACCATATCAGCTCTTGCGTGTTTATTTATGTGTGGGTCCGTGTGTGTGTGCGCGTGTGTGTGTCTCTTTGTGTTCATCATGGGGCGAGTGTACAGTAGGAGTGGCTCGTGTGCTCATATGACTCTGATCAGTGGGTGACAGGAGGGTGACAGCTGGCTGATGAGTTAACCCTTTCAAGAAATTGCTGAAACAACAATGTCGAAACAACAGTTGAGAATCGACTGTCAGGGGTAGAGATGAAGACATTTTGGCAGGTTAGCATCTCTCCATCCATGTTTTGTCGTCGTGGATGAATAGTAAATACATGATATTTTTTATGTTTTATTAGTGCCATTTAAATCGGTTCTACAGACAATATTGACTAGAAATTTTACCTTTGATAGGGCAGCCATATTTGGGGTATTTACACTAGACACACATCCTTGTGTAATTCTTGACTTGGAGGCCCGGTAGTCAGACAGGACTGCATTATCTCCATGACACTGTTTCACAATATAAATACAGTACTTCCTTGTCCGGACAAAGTCTGAATTTGGCGAAGGGATGGAAAGCCCTTTCTCCAAATACCGGGGCACTTTGGCTTGCATCTGTGATACATTGAAGAGAACAGTACATGTTTCAATCTCTGGGATTAGGCCTGTAATCCCCGGCCGAGACACAGAGATACGGACCATTTGTTTCCTCAAAACACGACTGGCCACCTAACGCCTGTGTGTAAACTGGGTGAGACTCACCACCTAACGCCTGTGTGTAAGCTGGGTGAGACTCACCACCTAACGCCTGTGAATCAACTGTGTGAGACTCACCACCTAACGCCTGTGTGTAAACTGGGTGAGACTCACCACCTAACACCTGTGTGTAAACTGGGTGAGACTCACCACCTGACATGACATTGACATTCAGTGACCCAAAATACATTCATATTCAAAAGCCAGCATTCAAAATGTGTTTTGTCAATCTATCTCGATAATTTTCAATTCTTGTCAATTTCCATCTTTTTTTTTTCTTCTTTTTTTACTAGTGTGAAATGCACTTAACGGATACAAAATCTAAAATAGACAAATGATGGGTGTGAAACTTGTGTTTAGTGTGTTCTAACTTTCCTTCCCGCTTGAAGTACTTGGTGGTTTGTGCCAGTGCTCATCAGTCTGTCAGTGTTGAGTCAGATGGGATGTTCCACAGCCCCCTGGCCCATTGTTTCCCCCTCCTGTGCAAACAGACTCTAGAGAGGCTTTCAGTTCTGAATAGAGCAAAGGGAAATGCGTCTAACCCAGTTAGAACTCGAACAACCCCATGAGGAGACGGTGAACAACTTGCACCGGGAGACTTGGAACAGCTTGCTGGTCAACTCCATTTTAGGTTTTATATTCTGATTTGACCATTTTCAACAATATATTAATTTGCTCTTTATATCGAAAATTGTAGGGTTAGAATAGTGGATTTCCTAGGAGTGTAAGACATGCAGAGTTGATAATACCATCCAAGACTCTAGAGAATAATATCTCAAATCACTGATCTGTGATAGTGAACTGGAGGGATCGTGGCCTGGTAAATTGGAAGTACAGACCTATGGCACGGCACAGAGGACTCTTATCAGGCTTGTAACACCGCTGTCTCAGACAATCATTTCTGCCTTTAAGATGGCCGCCATATCAGAAGTCAAAGATAGAATGCATCCGCCTTGCCAAAACGCCCGAAGGATCGCGGCTTTTCAATCGGAGAACATTTCCTAGCTGTCTTTCATCAGCCTCCATTTCTCACCCCCACATGCCTGACAACTGGCACCATTTTCCAGGGCATCCAGGTGGAGATGTTGAATAGCGCGTCAGATCGAGTGGGGCTGCTTTTTCCAACACCGTCCTTCACAGGAAAAGGTCAGATCAAATAATGACATGAATGTGATCTGTGGAAAGAGGAAGTCAACCTCTGGTTAAAAAATAAATAAATAACTATTGACGTCAATTTAGAATCTTAAGCAACAGTGATGACTGACGTTGGCTGCAGACATCTGAGTTCCCATGGAAACAACCTGCTGGCTAGTTCTTTGAAAAGAAGTACTCAAGGATAACAATATAGTGAAACCAGGTTTAAAGCATCCATCATGCTGTATCTGGTGTACTTGTGGAGGACATCTTATCAGATTTGAGCACTTTTTGTCAAGTTTATCATCAGCCTGTTAATACAAAGTTACAGTACCTTTCAAACTCTGCCTCAGGGAATGTTTAGCTGTTTGTTTTTTGCCAATAACCCCGTCATTTAGACCAGTCGTCGACTCAGTGGGTGAGCTTCCTTTACCGAAAATAAAGAACTTTACCTGTGCCTGAGTAAATATTTTCAAATCCCGCTCCTCTCTTTAAACCAAAACCTCACTTTTTCATGAACATATGTTGTTAAGGTACATGGTGTTGTAAAAAAAGACGGTTATTTGACGTTGTCTCCATAGTGTGGATATCCAGTCAATTTTTCTTAAGCCATCAATCTTGGACTGAACATTAAGATTATATAAGTGTCACCCAAGTAGATCAGAGAGAATTTCATCTCTTTTCAAAGGAAGACACAAATAGCCAATTAGGACAGTGCCTTATATTAGCTGTGAATATCTGATATAAAACCATGATTTGATAGACTAATAGAAGACAAAACACATAATTTCGATGTATAACATACCACGCTGACGACACTGTCAATTGGATGTTATCAGAAAGTTGTCGAGATGAAACTATGAATCAAGTCCTTATGTTAACAAAGTCTCTCCATAATGTTCTCTTGATTCCAGTTAGCTCTAATCCTCATTCAATACCTCAGTTAAAGTACCGGTAACTAATGACAAGGGTGCATGCCCTGCATGCATGAAGTCTGTCACGAGTCTGTAGGTTCTACACTCAACATATAGCCTCATAACCCTGATCAATAAGAGCCAAGTTGGAGGATTTCATTTCCAGGCACCAAAATCTTTCGAAATACCAGGATGCAGGACTCCTCGTCCTTCAATGTCACAACAGCCCAAATAACTGTCCTCCTTGGCCCAAGTAGGTCAAATCTCTCCTAAATAGACCCACTCTCGCTGCTCTGTAAATCTCAGAGCTGACACGTCTCACCTTGTTTACCCCTTCGTCACTACTCCTAGAAAGCTACTAGAAACGCACACACCCTCTGGATTTCACAGAAGCAAGTCGACCACCATTTTGGGTTTTACCCCCCCCCCCCTCCCATACGAATCCAGGAGTGAGGACGAGTGGACTCTAGAATGTTCAGTGCGACATAAAATGGCTCCTTCGTGTCTTCGTTGAACGGAATTCACATAGTAACAGTGCAGGAGCAGTAAAGTTGTTTCTGACGTGCACATTTCTCACGACAATTGAAATAGCATTTTCTTGAACGATATTTTGTTTCTGTTTGAGGGTCAACTTCATTATCTTTTTAAGGACTTCACGGGTTTACTTTTGCATGAAGGCTGCATGTTTGTTTTGACAAAATGACTTTGCATTAAGGCAAATACATTTGAAGTGTGAAACCAGCTGTTGCCATTGTTTTACCGGTGTCTGTGCCGCTACCACCACCACAACAACACGCATGCAAAACCAGTGTGCTCTCACACGTCTCATGCAAACTAACGTAGATCTTCGTGTGTACAGCAACCGGGATGACTCTGGTGCCCTGCTCTGCTGTCTTAAGCCAAACTCCCGCATCGCTAGCATGACTTCGTAAAGCCGCGTGGCCTGTCTGTTAACCTGTCGTGATGCGTTTGTTTTTCATATCCTCCAAAGGTTTCAGATTAGGTTCAAAGATTTAAGGCTGTCCAGGACAACCACTTCCCTTCCTTCCCTCCTTAAGTGGCTTTCGCAAAGCTATCTGTTTTGATTTTGCTTCGGTGGTTGTATAAAGGTCCAAATACCGCGAGGCTGACGAGCAAAGGGGGCTTGGGCGATGTCGTGACCTTTTGTTAAGAAGAAGGAAAGCTACCGTTGTCGAACGGTGAGCGATGTGAAGGCATGTACAAATGTACCATGTACAAATGGCAGTTTTATGTGAGCTGCACGCTCTGGTGTTGCTCCTTTCCACATGATGGAGAATTCAGCTCCCAAGCGGTCGCGTTTGATGCAAATGTCGTCACAGTCGCCATTACAGCTGCTACCTGTGACTAAACCTTCGATATGTGTCCTGTATCCACATGGGAAGTTACCAAACTAAAATACATACAACAGCAAAATAGGAGATGACAAGTTACAGGTTAGACTGGCTCATATCTCCAACGTCCATCTCATGCAGATCAAGGTGATAAAACCCAAATGAAAATGGCAGATGGGGTTCTCAGTGTTATAAGTGAACCGGTCTCCTCACGAAACACAAATAGAATGTCATCTGGATACCATTGTTTGCAATCTTTTAACCCAGCAGACGAGACGTCTGTCCATATCCCGCCATTACCAGGAGGGGTGTTCTGTACATCTGTCAATAGTATGGACATTTTACACTGGCAGGGTTATGGAAAGCGCACCCACTATTCCCATAATGGGGCAATGCTGATCAAGGCCAATAATAGTTGTTCTGTGCATTCGTTCCACTACTGCACCCATTAGAGACGTCCATCAGAAGCTAGTAGAACATTGTGACTTAGCGGGCCTGGGTCAGGAATTGATGTTCTGTCTATGGCTTTGTTTCATTTACATTCAAGCCAGTGCTTGCTTAGCCTTGATAGTTCCTAGACCATGCTATCAGTCGATGCCAGACTGTAAAATAGCCCTAGATAGTAATCTATTGACTCCATGACTAGAATTGCCTGCTGGAACAATGCTACAGAGATGTGGACTTGTGGTCTGAAACCACTGGTTAGTCACAGCATATTGGAATATGAACAAGATTTCCTGATAGCGGTACACATAGACAGTCGATCCATCAACACTGGGTCCATTCATCTCCTAGGAAGGCCACAAAATAACTGTGCTGATTGACTGACCTTCTCAGTGACTCCCCTCACCTCAGTGTCTCTGTCTGTCTCTCACGCTCTCTCTCTCTCTTTCTGTTTGTCTTTCTCTCGTTTACTCTTTCCCCTCTCTCTCTCTGTCTCTCTTTCTCTGTTTGTCTTTCTCTCGTTTGCTCTTTCCCCTCTCTCTGTCTCTCTCTCTCTCTCTGTGGAAATACTTCCTCATACAGTGTTCCGACACTTTAGCCAAACAATATCAGGGCACACTGCAGTATCCTTTCAGTCTGAGGCAAAGACTCATTCATCATATCATAGAGGCGCGATGCACAGGCCGGTCTAAATCAAGTGTTGCCATGCAGGGCTTACACTCTTAATACATCACTCTATGCTCTGGGTGATAGAGCTTTAGGTGTGTTGGCTAGAACAGGGTGTTCCGTGTGCTGCGTCTAATGTCGAGCACCCCAGGACTGGGATAAACGTCAGTCATTAGTAGGACGGGTAGAAAAGGTAAAGCTGGCTTAAAAGGTGACAGGCAAGCCTGATCGATCCTGTGACGCACTTGGAGCAGGCACAAAGACCATTTGGCAGAATAGGATTCGCGTCGTTCGGTGACTCTCGCCTGACTTCTCTCCGTAACTCTAGAGCATCATGGGATTTGTAGTTTTGGCCATCGATTTTTTTTCACTTGGGTATCGTTGTTATGCTGGTCGTGGCCCAGAGCAGTTCCTGTCTTTGTGGATCACTGAAGTCCCTGTTTCTTTGTAATGGACAGTGTCGTTACGCGAGGGCAGATGAGCTCCTATTCCAAAGTCTTTAACACGACCCCTTAGGGAGCGCCGTCAAGCAAAGGCTTCTTATTGGGCTCGCTAGCTTCTTCCACACGGCTGGCTTCATTAATTACTTAATAGCACTGTGGTTGCTTCGAGCTCCATGGCATTTTAAGACGCATTCGCTTTGGTCCACGACATGGTTGACAACTGCTCCTTCCTAAGGAGATAGAAAACGATATTTGTTTGTGTTGTTTAGTTTCGACTATATTACTGTGCTTTCAGTCAGCAAGGCACACTATTGTCCTCACATAAATATTCACATTTTTCACACCCTAACTTGTCCCTCAGTTTTTGCACTACGTAGACATGAATGTGTCAATGTCTCATTTCCGAAAAGAACTACTGTTACTTTTGTTTCGTTCATTTTCGAATTAAAATGCATTTTCGAAAAAAGCCCACTTCAAATGATATATTTTTTGCAGTTTTATTAGCGGCACAAGCTTTCGTGGCCAACATTCTCTGCCGTCTCCTGAGAGACATTGTAGTGGAAGAGCCATGGAAGTCATCGAATTAGGGCTCCCTGGTAGCTCACTGGTTAAGTGTGTGTACCATGTCAGCTGAGGCCTTACTGCAGGGGCTTGGGTTTGAATCCCACTTCACTTTCCAGGGGCTTGGGTTTGAATCCCACTTCACTTTCCCCTCGAACTTGTACCCTCGTTAGCTTACGTTGTTCATTCCCCCCTGTTCTGTGTTTCAACTGTTTATGTTGTGACAAGGGTCTGTTATTTCTGCTTCGTCCTCCACTGGCCCTGTCTGAGTCATAGACTGGCATTGCAGACCTGTAGATATTGAGAGACTCACATGTACACACACACACAGACACGCAACCTCCATATTCCATCCTTCTGCCTACGCATTCTCCCCCCCCCTCTCTCTCTTTTTCTCTTTTTTTCCTTCTCTTTTACTTACACACACGCGCACGCACAAACACACTATTTTGATGGCCTGCACACTGCTCAACCTCTGGAAAACGCCAGCTAAAGCAGCTCAGAGCACGCGTCTGAGAGAGAGAGAAACGCAACCTTCCGACGTCGGAGGGAAAAATGAGTAGGTGACACGAAAAGTAAAGCACACCCGTCTTCGGGAAAGGCAAGCCGGCGACGCAAGCGAGCGGCGCACGCAGTCGCATGTGCGAACATAGGAGAGGGGGGGGTGGGCGTTGTGACGTCGGTTCGAGGTCCACGCTCCGCTGACGTCCACTTCGACGCGCTGCCGAGACCTCGAGACCCGTCAGCAACTCTGTAAATAGAGGGAGGCGTAGGAGGGCTGCCCCCAACTACGCGCACTGCCCAGTATATTTAGCCCCCGGCTGCAGGGTGGGAAAGGCAGATTGATGGACCAGAGCACAGAGATTTAGAGGCAACCTCATCCTGCATCCCCCACTATAAATAACCCCTGACTCATCCGGCGCGGAGATTACCTGCATTCCCACAATTCATAGAGGGGGGGGGGGGGGGGGGGGAGGTGGGGGATGGGGGGGGGGGAAAGGGGGCGGGGAACCAAAGAGCGGATAGATTGAAGGAGGGAGGGGAGAGACGTCGCGAGGAGAGCCTGTGGTGGTGGTGCGCTGCTGGCATCCAGTATGCACGGTCACGCATCACAGGCTAGCGCTGCGCAGCCATCCACGCTAACACGCGTGGCACACATGAACGCGTGGCACGTTTCGCACTGAAAAAACGCTCTACGCACCCATGTCGCCTCAGCAGTGCCGCACAAAGAAACGGCGCAGGAGTGGAGACGAGGGCCAAGTCAAAGTTTTGGACCCTGTGTAGTAGGTACAAAGTATTCCGCAACAGTTTGTGCCAGAGGGAGGGAGAGAGGAAGGAGATAAGAGGGAGGGAGAGAGAAAGAAGGAAAGAAAGATCTTGGCAAGTACCCGTCAAGGACAGTTGAAAGTTAATGTCGGAACAGAAGCCCCATGAGAGCTGTGTGTGACGCACTGTTGCCGGGGATGGGTCTGAGCACTGGCAATGCTCTCTCTCCCTCGCTCTCTCTCTCTCACGCACGCACACACAACCCATGCACGCCTCCCGGTGAGTTCTCTGTGACGCACCGCACTCAGCAACTCATGCGCACGCACACACGGTCCGTGCACACTCTCACAGAGGAGCTAGCAGACAGTATATACAGTAGGAGAAGGAGCACATCTTCAGTCTTCCTTTCCGTTAACCTTAATAATGCACCTGTTGAGAGTAAATGTCCTCGGTCCGACAGCCTTGTTAGAATAGGTCTAGGATCAGTGGTTTGCTAGGCATAGGACCGTCGCGTGAGAATCTTGCTTTAGGCGGGTGAGAAGGTAGCTTGGTGTTCTGAACGGAGTACCTGCGATCAGTCAAGTCCATTAGTATGATGGGTAGGGTCTCTCTCTTGCTCTTTTTCTCTCATACACACGAAAGTCCTCGATCCCTTTAGCGTTCCATCCCTCTCTCCCTCTCTCCCTCTCTCCCTCTCTCCCTCTCTCTCTCTCTCTCTCTCTCTCTCTCTCTCTCCCTCTCTCCCTCTCCTCCGCTGAAGCAGGTCTGAGCCTCCCCTCTCTCCGTGTGACGTCAACGCGAGGCTCCCCGACCCAGATCTTTCACCTCCACAGCAGCTGCATTAAGCCGCAGTAAAGCTCTCACTCTACCCCCCACGCTAGCCTCACCGCTAGCGCAAATCAATGCAAACCCCCACCATCATGCTAACGCTAGCATGCCATGGAGAGTGAGTTCAGTAACAAAGCAGATGAGCTAAGCTAGCTAGTGTAAAGGCAATTGAGGTTACAATGATGTACATAAATACCGAAAAAAAGGGGTTTTGACTTTTCATTGTCACCCAGTGAATGCGTTCTGTCCCCAAAATATACGTCTCAGTTCTGAAAATCCCTTTAAATGAAGCTCTGCACATTGTTTGGGTTGTCACACAGAATGTGTGACAAGAATGGTTTGTAAAACGGTACGTAAAAGGCAACTAGAAAAGCCCCAAGTCTGCCTTTCTACTCCTAATCCCCATTCCTTCACGCTGTTCTGACCTCACTGTGGCGCACCAGCAGAGGGGGGCCGCTATTGGCTGATGACGTGTATGCCGAAGCCCCTCAGCCAATGAGGGCTCCCCACCTCAGCACCCAAGCCCCCCCCCCTCCATCAGGCAGTGACGAAGTGTGCAAGCTAGCGAGTGTGAAAGAGGGAGAGAGAGAGACCGTGGTTTCTATGAATGGAAACACGGGGGAGGAGGAGGAGGAAGTTGAGGACAGTAAAGTGACTGCCACCGCCGTGACATGTCAGCTGGGAACCTTTAGCAGGGCCTGGCGTTCTTTCTTTGCTTCTCTCTCGGTCCCTCCCTCTGTGGCTCTCGCATTCTCTCCGCACCTCCCTTTCTTCGCTGCCATCTTCCTGATCCTCGCTTTTGTGCCGTCTCTTAGTCACTCTCCATAGCACCGGGGCTGTCTGCCAACCGGCCCTGCAGGCCTGAAAACACACTCACCTGTGTTGTCTCACACACACACACACACCATTTACATACTCCACTGTATTGCGAGCTCCCACACTACACCCACCCACACGATCCTCCCACGCACACACACACACACACACACGCGTATGACTCCCACCGTGTTCGCCTTGAGGCTTTCTCCAGTTTTCACCCCCCCACCACCACCTTCTCCACACATCCCCATACTCGAATTATTCAAGAGACATGCAATCAATCAGTGAAGATGAAATGGTCCATTGTGCGGTTCAGACTGGTCGCGTATTCCCATTTCATAAATAGATGAGGGAAAAAAGATCAGAGTGAAAGCATGAAAGGACTCCAGAGAGAGAAGGCTATATCCATACTGTCTTGTGTAGTGTGTGTGTGGTGTGTGTGTGTGTGCACTTTCATGCATGCATTACCAAGTCTATCAATCAGATCCGGTTCCATCCCTTGAAAAGGCTACGAGTGGGAGTCTAATACGTGTGACCGCTGTTCGAAGGTCAAATTTGCACTCTCCTTTTCTTCGCCAGTTGTTCCACAGGGCATCATGGGCAGTGAGAATTGACCCCGGGTTGTTACCCCGCCACTCAGTGCGGCTTCAGAATCGTCGTGACTCTTAGAACATCCACTAGCAGTAGGCCCGCGTTTATATCCATCTCACAGTGCTGCGAGTGTCATAGGACGACCTAAATGCAGTGTGCGTGTGGGCGTCAGAACAGCGCTGTGCTTCGCTTTACCATCTTCACACGCGCATGAACACACGCTAACAAAAACTCCAGAGAGCCCCTCCTGCTAACTGCTCTCTAGTAAAAAGGCTAGTTACGTAAGGACTATTAGTGGTACTGTAGCGAGTCGACATCTCGCTTTTATGCTTCGCCGCTGGCCGAACGCGGACTACCTGTCGACTGGATGAAATGTCTGCAGTGTTTTTAAAGGCCGATAGAAACGGCTTTTTGCGTGATGGGGTTTAGGATAGGTCACAAGTTAATCTTGTTACGGGCTTAAGATCAGCTTCAATGTCTTTAATTCTACTGAATGACAACTACTACTTGAAAAGCCCCTTTCTGTTAAATGTATTTGGTTTAAGCTATATTTACCCCACAATAAACAGTGTTTAGAGAGAGTGAAAGGATTTCCAGGAAAAAGGACCCTTATGATAATACTTGACCCAGTGTATTTACAGTACAGTGGATAGCTACCAACAACAGGGGGCCCCAATGAATTGGGTCCAAAGTTGCTGTACAAAAGTTGTCGCCATACCCAAGTTACCGTGGTTACCTCCACCTAGAGGTGGCCTTGTTACCCTGGTTACCCTCATGTAGAGCAGCCTGTCATTGGACTGCCCTTGAAACGTTCCACTTTCCCCTCCCTGCCTGTTGAGCAGTTTCTCCACCTCCTTTAGACCAGGGACGGATATATCCCTCCTCCTCCTCCTGTCCCTGCCTCTCTCCCTTCATCATCCAGCCCCAGGGCTGTGTCTCTGAGGCTATGCTGACTATGTATGGGCACCCCCAATGATGCAGCAACACACACACACACACAGTCTCTCAAGCCCCTACTGCGAGGGCTGCCTGCCCTGCTTTAACCACCGTACCTGCTGTGTCATTCCCAGGCTGGGCTCGTTGTCATGACAATCCTGTCATCAGCTGTCAACACGACGGGGCTCCCAGGGGTTACCATGGGTACGGGATCCGCAATGGCCTAACCTGCCCAGTTGAAAGCAACAGGGCTCCAAGGTCATCGTGAATAAACAGCGACACGGCACTAAGGCATCTTTTAAAGGGAGAGTAATATTGTCCACAGGTGTGGGCATCGAAAATTAAATATCTTAGAATTTCCCCCCCCGTCCAGTTCAAACAGGAATGAGCCTTTTTTTTCTTCCCAAAACCACGTTGCCATGTGAGCGTGATCTGACTGGATGCCTCGAAAGCAGGGGTCCAGGCAACAGAGAGCAGAATGCTGGCGCTCCAATGGATCACTACCCCTAGCAGGGCCACAGATTGACTCTGGACAAACAGATCGATAGCAGCTTGTCTCTGGGGGAGGGGGGGGGGGGTGTAAGGGGGGGCGAGGTGGGGGAAGTGTGGCGGATACTTCACAGAACCAGGCTCAGTCTTAAGGTCAGTGGGTGGATCCTGCGTTGGGATTACTTCTGAATCCGGGACTCCACTCTTCCATAGAAAGGCTCCCCGGAAAGTAATTGGATTTCTTTTGGACCAAAATGTCATTTGGGCTAGAAATGTAATTTACCTGCTTTTAAGCCCCAGAAGACCCGGTTGATCAAATCAAACACGTTGCACTCCGGGAGCCAATTCAAGCTGAGGAGTCTCTCTGTAGATGGCTTAATATCTGACCGAGCCAGGCTCTCAACAGTCAGTAGAGTGCTTCACACCAATAGGAGCGCTGCGATGGTGTGTGTCATCCCCCCAGCCAGTAGAGGGAAGTCCTATTTTGGCTGCCAAATGTCAACAGGGTCACTCATCATCCTGTTGAGGTGTACCCCCCCCCAAAAAAGTAATCCAGCAGTTACAAAACAAACGTAATAACGCCGGCTTTTCGTAACTACGGGTCGCGATTAACGCCAGCCGATCAAGGCCTTCCGTGGCTGAGCGGATAGTAATTACACGAGAGTTGATTGCAAGAGCGAATCATTGGGAGTTGTGATTGGGTTCGGGGAGAATTAACAGACTGATCTCTTGCCAGAAAACCCAGTGACATTGACATCTGTTACAGGATTGGCCGGGATTGGACCTCTTGATTGGGGGGGGGGGGGGTAACTTGATAGTCAAATGGAGTGAAGTTACACGCATGCATGAGGTAATGGCACCAAGGAAATCCGGTTCTTGCAGACAACAGCCACACAGAGCCGGCTCAGGCTTGACCACAGTATCACGTGAACTGATGACGATGCAGGACATATGGCCGCATGAAGACCGACCATGCCGTCTTGTCCTCAACAAAAGCATCGATCGCCCGACTTGCACACAGTACATGACTTTTACATTTAGTCATTTAGCAGACACTCTTATCCAGAGCGACTTACAGTAAGTACAGGGACATTCCCCCCCGAGGCAAGTAGGGTGAAGTGCCTTGCCCAAGGACACAACTTCATTTTGCACGGCCGGGAATTGATCTGGCAACCTTTAGATTACTGGCCCAATTCCCTCACCGTTCAGCCACCTGACTCCCACATCCTACATGTCCCTATCCTTGAGGGGCCTTCTCCATAAGGCTTTGAACTTGAACACTGTCATTCCTTTGTGTCGCCCCCTTCCTCTGACCTCAGGTTTGCGGTGGTTATAAAACCCTCTCTCTCCTCTCCTCCACAGTAACTGTCCGTTTTCCCTGGCGGCAGCCCTGGCCCGGGCCACGGCCGACAGTGTCCTCCAGAGCGACCTCTCCATCCACCACCTCCAGAAGACCCTGGAGGAGGGAGCAGACCCTCTCCCCCGTGAGTGCCCTTGGTAGTGCGAGTGTGTATGTGTGTTATCAACAAGGAACGCTGGAAGCTGTATTAGCATGGACGCTAAACCCTGATGGTGTCTCAGGCCTCGCGTCTTCAGCTGCCCCTTCTCCTGGCGAACCAAATCACATTCTCAACTGCCCCGGTATACTGAGGTTTCCGAAAAAAGGGTTTTTCGGAAACGTGGTCCAATGTTTTTGCTCCAGCCAATTCCGGACCGGATGGTATTCAGTACAAGAGGGAGTTTTCTGAATGCTAAAATCTAAATCAGGTCATCGACTGACCTAACTACCGCTTGGCTACTGCAAATCCCTCCTATCCAAATAACAGGTTAAAATGAGTGTCTCGACATCACCAGTCTCAGATTCTATAATTTCAACACGTATCTCTCTCCTCTCCCCTCCCCCCCCCCACAGAACATTCAGAGAGAGACAGACTGACAGGCAGACAGAGAGACAGACAGAGAAAGAGAGAACTGGCATTTAAGATTAGCCAAGAACAGCAGCAGCCCGTTTGACCCTGTCACTCCTCTTTATAGATCTGTTCTTGGAGGGAGAGAGAAAGAGATTGCCGGCGTTTGCGTGCGTGCGTGCGTCTGTGTGTGGGCGGGCGGGTAGGTAGGTAGTCAGGATCATTTTAGCAGTGGTGGTTTTGAGTGATGGCTGTGTCTTGGAGGGGGCTGAGGAGGAGGAGGTGTGGGGGGGGGGAGGCGGTGGCTGGTGAAAGCTTTGGTGGGCAGTCAGAAAAAGGAAAGCTGGATCCGACACGGAGTCTGGCTGACAAACACAGGTCAGCCGTCTAGGCCCAGAGCAGAGGAGGCACTCACCCAGATACACACACACACACACACACACTGCCAGGGCTCTGAAATGGAAGGTTAAATTTAACTCCAGAGTCGAGGGACTGAGGAGCGGAGAGGGAGAAAAGGAAAACGGTGAGAGGGTGGAACACCAGACGAAGAGACAGTATGCATGCACTCGTCTTATCATCATCATCTCTCTATGTACCCTCTTAGATGGGGCACGTGTCGTTAAAGAAATCCATGACCTCAATGATTATGGTTATGTCATAGGATGACTCAGTCTCTAAATAAAAGCCTCTATTTCACCAAATATCACCTTGAAACTCTCATGTAGCCAACAGTGAATGCTCAGCTAGCTATCCCACGATGCAATTCAGACGAGCAATCCATCCTCACTCCCGTTGCCTGTATGCCAACAAATCTTAAGATGCCAAATAAAAGGTGCACATTGACCAATAGAAAATAGAAACATGAGGCGACTTCTTTGAAAACTCCACCAGAACAACAACAACCTCTAATCTGTGTAGCTCTGAAACTAAGACGCTCATCACTTATTCACTGGTCGTGGTAGAGAAAAGGTACATGTTTGTTTGAGAGGACACCAAAATGAAAAATCATTCAATTTGATGCTTAACTCAATATTTGATGAATTCCTTTTGCCGTGAGCGCTAAGCAAATGGACTGTGATAACCAAAATATGTTTTCTACCATCAGTCAAGCCCTGCAGCAAGAGAGGAAGCAAAGGACCTGGGAATCAATTCTAGAAACCCATCCTTATCCATCTGGAATCCAACCTAACACAAGGCCATATAAAGTCATGTAGGCCATGTTCAACAACACTTTACATTAAGGTCACATCAACTACTGTACCATGTAATTGCATAGCAATGCCCAATGCTCTAGCCGTATGGTCAAAAGACATGGCCCTAGTCCAACATAAGCAAACTGGACCCTGTGTGTGTTTGTGAGCCAGGAAAGAGAGGGGAGGGGCTGTCCTGCCATAGAGGAGCAGCTCCCATGATCCAGGAAGCAGCGAAGGGTTTGGGAAAGGGACGGGAAAATGGCGTCCCCTTGCTGCCGGGAGAACTGTGATGACCACTATTTTCTTTCTCGCTCCGTCTCTTACTGTCTGTCTGTGTGTCAGTCTGTCTTTCCCGCCCCCCTCCTCTTCCTGGCTATTTCTGTCTCTCTTCCCGTCTCCCTCTCTCTCTTTCTCTCACCCTCCTTCTGTGTCTCTCTCTGCCCCAACCTCCAGCCCCAAACCCTTTTGCCAGATGGTCTATTTCGACCGCTTGTCCTTAATTCCATAGTAACCTTCACTCCGACACTGTGCCGTCTCCATGTGTGCTCCCCATGTAAAGGCCCCAGTCAGACCCACACGAGTGGGGGTGTGGACCCAAGAGTGCCACTGCACTCAGGATGGATAGATGCCAGCTTCTGATAGTGTGTGTGTGAATGTGTGAAAGAGAGAGAGAAACTGGAGAGGGGGGGACAAGCAAGAGCATATGAAAACATGCGGGCATTCTTGCACAACAGCATCTCACGTTGAGGTCGGCTGCATGCCACTGAGTTTAAGGCACCAAATGGACTTTCTCTATCTATCTCGCATGCACTCAGTCATGCATGCACAAGGCGGTACTGGATGTTGTAATCCACATGCGTGTTTGTGTGGGTGGGGGGGGGGGGGGGGGGGGGGGAGGCCCAATATAGTATATCTCTGTGACTTGAATACGTGCTCTAATCCTATGCAATGTGTGTGTGTGTGTGTGTGCGGTCACAGAGTTGGAGGCGGTGAAGTTGGCCCGGCTGATCTTTAACAAGCTGTGCGAGACATGCTGCCTGTGGCTTAAGGACTTCCCGTACCGCCGCCGGCCCCAGCCCTACTACGAGACGTCCATCCACGCCATCAAGAACATGCGGCGCAAGATGGAGGACAAGCACATCGTCATCCCCGATTTCAACACCCTCTTCAACATACAGGTACGGACTGAGGACGTTGGAATGGAATTCTATGTCGTCCTATCGGGGCTATAGCCACGCCCTTCTGAGACACGGCCTTGGAGTGGGGATTACGCGATTCGAATCCCGTCGGAACGTGCTAGAGGCGTTTGGGTACGACGCTGCGCTCGTGAAGAGCGTAGGGAACAGCGGCGGACGGATTCGGTTATTATCGATCAGAGTTCCTGGTGAGGGCGTTCAAAAATAAAAGGGGAGATACAAATGGGAGGGAAGGCAGTACGAGCCCCATTTCTTCTTTCCCCCGGTGGCCTTAAAAGTGCTCACTCCCAAGCAGTTCACTAAAACTCCACGAGTCCCAGCAGATGGAATGCTAATCGGCACACAATCAATAGCTTCTTCCCGGCCCCCGACAAGAACCAAATTCAAGATGGCTGCTCTGTTACCCAAGTAGAACCCCCAACACGCTCACTTGAGCAATAAACAACATGTCAAAAATATGACACGATGCATTCCCGCGCCAAAGGGCTCAAATTGCGAGGCTACTTCATTCATCTGTACGTGTGTGCTAATGAATGGCTCCCTCCTGCTGTTGTGGGTCAGCCCAGCTTCACTACGGGGTCTCTGCCACCCTAACAACACCATGGGGGAGATCAATAAAACTCCCCCCGATTGGACGTATTCCCATTCCAGCCGCCACATGAGCCATGAATGATAGCACGGCAGGTGGCTGCCGGTGACTGAAATGCCTCTAATAACATTATTGACGATCAGGCTCCATAATGCTCCCTGGGGTGCGAGAGAAATCACTCCCGACGACGCTGGAAAGGAACAAACACATAAATACACATGTTCATTTGTCTGGCTCTCTCCATTTCATACACACACACACACAAACACAGGCATGTGATGGGAAAACAAAGCGGCAGCCTTCTAAAAAATTCAGGTATTTTCTGGGTTGGACTTTCCGTTATCTCCATCCATTGTGGACTCCAATTGGCTCATCACCTTCCCCTCCGAGCCAATGAGACGAGCCGCCGAGGGACCCACGGCCCAAGCCCACAGATCCACATATAATTAGATAATTATTCTGTCGGATCAAATGTTTATCCCATTCTATTAAGAGTGCCAGCAGCGGGTAAGCCCGCTAATTGGCATTAAAACCCCAGTTAATTAAAGCAGATGGATGAATGGAGACACGAGCAGGTTATATTTGGATTTGCATATTCACGAAAGTACTTTGCATGTCATTAATTGAAAAATATGCCACGTCATTGAATTGGTACAAGTTCCCCCCCCCCCCCCCCCCACTGTATTAAGAACTTTGGCCTCACCACACTTAAGAGCAGACCCGAACGGATTGAGGATTATGGTCAGTAGGGATAAGCCCAATACCACTTTCAAGCCTTTAAGGAAAGTTCCACATGGTCAACGCAAACAAAGGTTGTACACATCAACAAATGTGAGATATAATATATTATATGGGTGGGGAATCTTTCAACTCTAAGCTTCCTGGATGGAAATCCGCCACTGTCAACAGTTCCTTTGGCTACGAGGCAGATATTTTTAGCACAGTAGGACACTAATCTCCTCTCGCCGTATCCCAGTTGACCTTTGACCTTGTGTGTGACCTCAGGACCAGGAAGAGCAGGCCTTCTTTGCCGTGTTCGACGGCCACGGGGGCGTGGACGCCGCCATCTATGCTGCCAACCATCTCCACGTCAACCTCGTGCGCCAGGAGATGTTCAGTCAGGACCCGGCCGAGGCGCTGTTTCGCGCCTTCAAGGTCACGGACGAGCGATTCGTCAAGAAGGCCGCCCGCGAGGTAAGGATGCTCCAAAAAAGAAAAAAATAGCACAAAGAATTGTCGCGTGCACGCCTGTTGCCTTGAATATATATTTCAAATGTAGACTAGCTGTGTTCTTCACCAACGGTGTTTTTGTGTTTGCGTGTGACAGCACATGCGCTGTGGCACCACGGGCGTGGTGACCTTCTTGAGGGGGACAACTCTGTACGTGGCCTGGCTGGGAGACTCCCAGGTCATGCTGGTCAGGAAGGGCCAGGCCGTGGAACTGATGAAACCTCACAAGCCTGACAGAGAGGTAACCCGCGCACACAACGACTCCCTAAATCCCAGACGCGTACAGGTACAAACATAAAGCCCCTTCATCCCTGGGATGTAATGATGCTTAGTCCTGTTCCCTCTGTCTCTGCAGGATGAGAAGCTGCGTATTGAGGCTCTTGGAGGCTGTGTCATCTGGTTTGGCACGTGGAGGGTTAACGGCAGTCTGTCCGTGTCCAGAGCCATAGGTAGCACACACACACACAGTGTACCCGTCCTATTCTGTCCTATATGTATTAAATACTAGGCAGGGGGTCAGTAAGGTGAGGAGGTTTGTAGAATGTACTGCAGCTGTCGTTTTGCACGGAAATCTCGTCACTCGGGGACACTGATCCGTGTCGGAGCGGCCGAGCGTGCGAGTGTTCGACCTTACCCGTCAACGGGAATTAGGGAAGCGTCGGACAGAGCCCAGCTTGTGTCGTGAGGGGCCGTGTGAGGTGCGTGTCTACACACGTGCCTGTGTCTGCACGCTCAGCAGGGAGGCTACTCACCCACTCAGCAGGGCCCCCCCCCCAATCAGTGGAAATGATTTTGGGGAGGGAGGGAGCGGGCGGGGAGGTCACGATAGCGCCCCGAGGGTCAGGTTAGAGGGGCTGCTGACACAGCTGACGCCGGCAAACAGGGTACGAGGGGGCGGCTGAAATACTTGTGTTGTGAATCGAATTACACCCGGAGCCATAGAAGAGAACAGCACCAGCGAATCTTAATGTGGTTTGATGACCTTAGTTTAGCCTCAATAATCTTCTCTAAGAAGCTCCTAGCAAAGGGTGCTCGTATCGAAAACGCTATGAACTATATTATAATGGCAAGAAAATCAAAGCTTTTAACTAAACTAGCATTATTAAAGTTTATTTAGGGGAGGTTTTGAGTTGACTAAATCAATAGTTATTTTAATGGAGCGTTGATGGAAAACCCCTAATGTGATTGCTGTTCTTAATCCCAAATCTCCGGTAATCTGATATGAAAGGGACTTTCCTCGAAAGCTAATGACCAACAACCCTATTGTGAAGCACACCATTCTTTGTGTTACGCATTTGAGAAGGACAAAAGTCTTACGAGGCGAAGGACAGCAAGCACTAATGTGTTCTAGTCTACCCCGCACAAATCCTAGCAATGTGAAGTTATGGGCATTGAAAAAAAGTTAGCATCCGTTCCAAAACGTTGAGGCTAAACAATGTCCACCTTTGGACCAAACACGGAAAGCACGATGACACATCTAACTACATCTGGCCTTCTGTCTCTCTCTCTCTGTCTGTCTCTCTGTCTGTGTCTCTCTCTCTGTCTGTCTCTCTCTCATGTTTGAACACCAACCGTCTTGTGTGATTGACAGGCGACTCCGAACACAAGCCCTACATCTGCGGAGACGCCGACCACAGCACCTTCCCCCTGGACGGCACCGAGGACTACCTGATCCTGGCCTGCGACGGCTTCTACGACACGGTCAGCCCCGACGAGGCGGTGCGCGTGGTCAGCGACCACCTGGAGGAGAACGCCGGCGACAGCACCATGGTGGCCCACAAGCTGGTGGCCTCGGCCCGAGACGCCGGCTCCAGCGACAACATCACCGTCATCGTCGTGTTCCTCAGGGACCCGCGCTCGCCGCCGCCGGCCGCCGAGGACGAGGAGGCGGCCGCCCCGGAGGAAGGGGAAGAGGAGGAGGCGGCGGAGGCGGACGAAGAGGACGAGGCGCTCCAGGGGGGCGAGCGAGGCTGCCAGGACGAGGGCGGCGCCACGGACGCGGGGGGGAAGGGCCGGGGCGGCTGGCCCGTGCAGCAGTGCTCGGCCCCGGCCGACCTGGGCTATGAAGACCGCATGGACTCGTTTACGGACAGAACCAGCCTCAGCCTGCTGGGTCCCGCGCTGGGGGCGGCGGAGGAGGAGGGCCGCGTCTGGCTGCCCCCGGCCTCGTCCGTACAACCGCCCCTCTCCGCGGGCTTCCCCCAAGACCTCAGGCCCGCCACGGGCCTCGGGTCGGCCTGGCTCCCCTACGTCGAGGAGGGTCCCCAGAGGCACCCGCCCAAGTCCTGCGTCCCCGCCTGCCAGGAGCCCAGCTCCACGGACGGACTATGGCCCCAGGCGGCCGCCCTATTCGGCCAGACGGGGAGGCGCACCCGGAGGATGGAGTGCGTGAGCCCCAGGTGGGGGTGCCGGCGCGCGGGCCGTCCCCCCGGGGAGCTGCCGGGCCTGCTGCACTCCGGCCGCAGCGTGCCCTACCCCCAGCGCTGCCCCGTCCGGAGGCCCGGCGTGGCACTGCCCCGCCTGCCCTCTGGCAGCAGAGTCTGACGCCACTCACCGGATCTCCACCATCTCCTCGCTCTACTCCTGCCCCTATCTCCCTTCAACCCCCCCCACCCACACTCCATCCCTTCAGAGTTTAGTCACTGATCCATCCCAGCCATTAAAAGCTTTCATCCCCTGACACTGAGAATGGAAATCCCCCCCTCCCCCCACTGCCATACCTAACCTTCCCCTCTCCCAAAGCTAGACATTCATTCAGGAGGCCATAACAATTCCTGCCCCTGGCTCTAACTATGGCACACACGCTGATCTGTGCTTTGCGATAAATAATCAGACGCTTGCATTAGCCACCCACTTCATCTCTATAGATGTGATTACTTAATACAGGATTATGAGATTAGCGGTCACTTACCTGAACAAACACAACATATAGAGCGTTATGTATTCCAGATGGAGCCACAATAGGGGATAATGGGGTATAGAAGCGGATAGCATGACAAAACGACATGCTATTTATAGTTTTTCCATTGATTACGTTGTTGTTTGGTAACAGTCTAGTCTAACCTGTCCAGCACACCAAATTGAGTTCAGTGATGAACACTGAGGAAAAGCATTACATTTACATTTAGTTATTTAGCAGACGCTCTTATCCAGAGCGACTTACAGTAAGTACAGGGACATTCCCCCGAGGCAAGTAGGGTGAAGTGCCTTGCCCAAGGACACAACGTCATTTGGCTCAGCCAGGAATTGAACTGGCGACCTTCAGATTACTAGCCCGACACCCTAACCGCTCAGCCACCTGACTCCCAGCATTAGGAGCCATAGGTGCTCAACATACTGTGTGTATAAGTGCCCTCTTTTAGGTTTCGCCAGGAGTATCGGGCCAGGAGAGTTTAGACAGCAGCAGAACATGTGCCTTCGATATCTCAAGCGTGTTACATAAACAGAGAAATGCCCCTAGTTTTAGTCCCCTCCGTTTACCTTTAACAAATTTGAGTCAAATTATGCTAAAAGGGAGTACTTAACTCTGTGCTGCTTTAACAAAAACAATTTATTAGGTAAAGGAATATATGAAAATCCATCCCAATTTCACAATGATGCATCCTCTCATGAGGGAATGATGGTTAAGTGATGACTAGGTTCTGTAAAACATGCCTCCACTTTCCTGGCCCAGGCAGTAGATGCTCAATATCCAGGAATCCATTTTGACTGTTGGGGCTAGAACCCAATCTCGACTCGCTTAAGACAACAGGAATTGTTTGTGCCATCCTTGAGATTCACATGGACTTAACGCACTTGTCACGCTGTGCCATCGATTATATAGCCATCTAACCCCCATCCATTTCCAATGCTTTCCCATGGCAGGAGGCAGGAACCGAGGGTATAAGTGACACAACCAATCCCACATTTGGACCAAGTCACAGAACAACATTTCCCACAATTCCAGTTCTCTTTATCATAGTCCAGTCTTAACTGCCCTGGCATACAAACCCTTCAACCTCCACGACTGGCTCGAACACACGAGTTCATTTGAGAAAGGGAATAATGGGACCGTGCTGAAGTCGTCCCCCACCTGCAGGGAGCAGAATGTATCCAACATTCTAGAATGTACGTGGAGCAGCGGGCCAATGGAAGGCTAGAGAAGTTGCAGTCCTGGAGCAAGGGAGAAGCTCCTTTTCCAGGCTGGCTGAGCTGTGTGGAATGTAGCCACGTTTGATCTTCAGAAAGCCCCTCGGGAGTCCCTTCTCGAAAGGGGGAACCACCCGGCACGCTTCTGGAAGTTTCTGTCGAGAACGGGATCAGCTTCGTGTTGGCATCACGTCGGGGCAAATCGTGGCGTCGGATCAACATGTTTCGACACACAACAAGCAGGATCTAGAAAAGCGAATTCCAATGCGGTCAACAACGCGACACCGATGCTTCTGGATCTTTCTTGGGCGTGTCAACCACGGCTGCGTTGAACTCCCAGAACAGTGGACCTCATGAACTGCCATTTTTCTTGACAAATCAAACATATAAAAGGTGTCTTCAAATCCCCACCAATCCCTCTTCCCATTCACCTCTAACCACCCCCCCCCCCCATCTCCACCAGCTTTTTTGGGCCTCTGCCTCTGAGAGCGAGAAAAGCGCACATCTTTCCTCTCCCCTGAATATTTCCTCACACGGGGCACTGATTACATCATGAAGTTGTAGTAAATTCACATAATGTACAATGTATGTGCGAATGTGTGCTGAATTGTGTGTGTGTGTGTGTATTATGAGTGTGTACGTATGTTTGTTCAAGGAAGGCATGTTTGGTCTGTCCTCTAAAGTCTACTATTTAAATCACCACTGTAAAGGTCAGCAGAATGGTGACACAATATCGTGTGGATATCCAGCTCCACGACCCTGCCCCTCAGCACTGTACTGTCCTGTTCACGTGACACCTTCAGAGGGAGAGCTCTGCGTGTTAGCAGTGCTCGGAAGGCAAGGGAACAAGGAACTGACACGCTGGGCTGCAACTCTGGTACCCGACACGGGTTCCAATATGGTCGCCCCCCTAAACCTCATACGGTTTCCATCCGAAATACTCCTCTGACAAAAAAAGGAACCAAAAGCCACATAAGCACGAATGCTTAAAGTTCCCCCCCCAACCGAAATATGCGCCTGAGCTTAAAAGAGCCTTAGTTCCCTTCCCTTTCGCCCATTGCTTTGTACAAGCGTTCCCCGAAGCCAGCTCTCTCATGCCCATCTGATAAAGATCAGGCCTGTTCGCCCCCCCACGCACACCCCCCCCAATCCCTCTCACACACTCCATTGCTCTCCACGACTCTGCACTGTGTGTCCATGTACACAAATCGCTTTGTTCCTGTAAGCAATAATGAACCTCGTTGAGCCGCGCGTGGAAAGGCTCTCTCTGAGGGTTTGTCTTCACTGAGTAAGGCAGAGCTGTCAGTTAGCCAACGACAAACATATCCCCAAATTGACGGTGAGCTCTTCCGAGAGTCTAGCATACCTTCCGGTTATCCTGAACTTTCCAACGTCAGCTTTGTCCAGACACACCCCTTAACCACGAGGCCTTTTAAAAAAAAACACCTGAGCGGTTCTGAAAATATAAAAAAGGGACAAAAGGCAAGGTGAATTCTACCTAGCCTTAACGACAGGCAATCTCATTCAGAAAACTCCAATCGATTTCCGATTGACATGAATCTAAAAGGCATAGGGGGAAAGGATCTTTTCAGGCCCCGGCTAAAACAGATCCACTCCTAGCTCTGTCACAGGGTGGTTCAACCCATTAGGCTTCCCTGAAGACAAACCCCTGGCCGGCTCTTCCTCAACCTGCAGGTTAGGTAAAAAAAAAAAATTATATATATATAAAACGTTTCAGTATATGTATCTTCTGTGTTCTCGTAGTATACATATGTGTATCTTAACTGGTGGCTATTATCATGTATAAAGAGATTAGACCAAGTCTTTGTCTGCTGACTGTTTTTTGTGCGTCAACTGGACACGTTATCCTCTCTAGGATTCCTGTGTGTGTTTGTGGGATGTTTCTCCCCAGGCTTGTGCTGTTCTCTCATCCATACCCCTGTGGCTCGACCGAAAGAGCCAGGAGACTTAATTAGGATGGCTTCAGCCAGCACCTGTACAGCCTTGGCAATGGAACAGACGCATTTAATTACTCGAGTAGCGTTTTAATCAAGATTTCAAATTCTCATGTGGCGATATGCCTATGTGCCTGTGTTAAAGCTTGATGGCCTGTGTTTACAGCGAAAGGAATGCCCAACTGTTCAAAGTGCTTTGACTTTCAATTAGAAATACTCGGAGCTCGCACCCGAGTTAACTTTAGGGTGAGAGAGTTTAAGAGAAAGCAGGAGGCAAAACATCAGGTGCTTCATTTAACAGAAAGAGGGAATGGAGATGCAAATGAAATATAATAGGGCATTTCATTTCCTTGTTGCTGGCCAAGCAGGTAAATAGAAACATGGCCTTGTCTTACTCCAACCTGCAGGTAGAGTGAACTGTGCAGTCAGATAGCCATTTGTCTTTTCTGTGGTGACATAAAACATTCATGGCCATTAGTTATTCATGGGTACTTTTTTTGAAAGCATTCAATGTCAAGAACACTTCACAAGTCCCATCTGAGTTCCGGAAACAGCTTTGCAGACTTGCTAAGTAGTAAGTAATGCTTGTACCATGCTTCACATGCTTCACATGGTACAATTTCCAAATAAAAACAATCCAACACCAGCAGAAGTTTTTTTAAATCATGCAGCATCCAACTTCCTAACTACCTTGACTTGTGTTCTACCTCAGATGTTTAACAATGTAAAATCAGGTTAAAAAAAAGACAATATACATGGTTGCTCAATCAAGGTGTTGTAGTTTTGCAGGGCTAATCGGGGAATATACGATATAGGGAGGTGCGGTAGTATTGCTGCTTGGACTCCTAATTTACTGCACTCAGATGATACGTGAAGATATTGACACTGCCGCCTCCTCATTTTTAAAGAGACCAGGTAAATGGAAGTACCCAGCAGTCAGGTGGTTGTAGTTCTGTACCGTCAGGTGGTTGTAGTTCTGTACGGACCTGGTTTGTGTGGCTGGCGTGGTGCTGCTCTGGATGGTGACCCTGGGCTGGGAGGCTGGTCTGACTGGTTGACGTGCTAGTTTGACGGGATTGTCTCCCCTGTGATGGTCAGGGCAACACCTCTTATCATACCAACAGTGGATCAGGATCTATTAATCCTAAACTTAAACAACCTCGAAAGTCAAACCATTACCATCTGTAAAATCTAAACTTTGCAAAGATAGTAGACTGTTAAATGGGACATTCTATATAAAACTGGGGGGGAATAACTAGGAAAGTTAAGTGTGTACCATACTGTACCATAGTACAGTACTCCCATTGCAGTAACAGGTGTACTCGTTGTGTACTGGAATAAACGTGAATTAAAATGTAAAATAAAAAGGTACAGTAGACTCGTCTAATGATCCGAAATGGCATGTTGGGGGAAGAGTTGTTCCCTGAATGAATTACAACAGACGAGTTCATTAAAGAGAAAATGGTACCTGGTAGCAGCTGTTAAACTAAGAAAAGTGGGGCAGAGATGCACACTGATGCCTCTTAATCGCCTGACTCATTAAATGAATCAACCTTAAAGCTTCTCCAAACTATACCGTAAATATCTCTCCCCCCCACAATCATGGAAAGCGGGGCTAGCTGCTAAACAGTGGATCTCCAAGTCATGGCGGATGAAGTCAGGCCAATTCCTATGGGGCTTGGTGGGCTGCAGACGAATGTGCAACCTGCCCTCCCCACTCCCGCCTGCCCCAGACCAAGCCGTCCTTCCTGGCATGGTTGCCCTCGGAAGCGGATGCAGCCAGGACGCTGGCCCAGCCAACGTTTACTCACCCACATAATCTCTGCTGAGCTGGCCGCCGTGGCGTGCCAACCTGGCACAGAGAAGCCCCCGCCCCCCTCACTGGCCCCACACAACCAATCAAGGTTGCTACCCAGTCTTTGATTAGTGATCTTTGAGAATAAGGCATGATGGGGGAAAAAAAAAACAATTGTACAGTACATTGAAATTGATTTATGAAATAGACATGTTCAGTTCCAAGAAACCATAAAATAGTTTATTTATGTGTGCCACATTCGCTGTTACTAAATATACATACCAATTAAAAGTCACTCTGCATCTCATTTGCCCAATCCAAAACAAAATCGTAATCTATTAAAACTACAACCAACATTTACAGACTTCTAGGTTGCTCTTCCAGTGCTTTCCCGCATCTACACACACACAGCAGTAACAGAAAATGTGCATAGTCAACAGACATTCTGAACACAGAAATATGCATACACTAAGACACATGAGTACAAGTCATATATACACAGACATCCTTTCAAGGACAGAGCAGGGGTCACTGTGGCGACCACATCCCGTCACACCATCGGAGGCATGCAGCGTTTCAGAACCACCGAACGCTCTACTCAGACACGTCCATGTGAAGCTATTGACCCATTGGCAAATACGTATTTCCCATACCGTGTATCGACACATTTACAGTGTAAACTATCATTCTTCCTCCAGACTTGTTTTTCTCATGACCTTTGACCTCAGCGCATGTGGCTCATTGACATGAGGGAAAGTCTGGAGCGTTTACCGACGCCGTTGCGTCACGCGTGTCAAGCAACGGTCAGGATATGGGGGGCCAACGATCTTAGTGGTTCACAGACCCACCAGAGGATGGGCTGCACATGGGGGGGGGGGGGGGGGGGGATCGTATCACTCATCCCTCTGCTGGAGCCTAGAGGCTCAGTGGGGGCTGGATGTCACATAGAAAAAGGTAGAAACATATAGAAATGGAATCAAGTGGTACATTATCATAGCGCGCCATGTGACATTCCTAGGTGGGAATAGCCCCCTCTGTTGGTGCGATCCTCACTATCAGATGGGACCCATTGATGAAGGGGACTAATGGCCCAGATGGATAATCTCATTGTCATTCAGAGAATTTCAGACGCTGAAAGACAAATGCTGTTCAACAGAATCGAAATGGAATGGAGCCGAAGGTTCTAAATAGATCAGTTCTTAAATTCTAAAACTCTTACCTACTGGACCATGAACACATTGGTATTTAAGTCAGTGTTTAGTTTGTCCATACTGAGTATACATGTTTCCCAATGTCCTTAAAGAGGTTAACAAATCTCAAAGAAAAACTCCAGTCTTGGCCTACACGACCAATAAACTACCTCGCACACACTGCAACGAAATGCACAAAAAAAAACAGAAATATATCCTTATAATGACCATGTGCTGCAATGGAATACAAGACAAGCTAGTACACAAAGTGTGGTGATTTAAGCAAGTTTAGATAAGCCAAACTTCTGCATCTGGACAGTTAAAATAACATGATATGAATCCTTCAACAGCCTGAAGATCATGCTGGTGTTATAATCTTGGACTGCGAAACTGCAACCACCGCTATCAACTGCAGGTAGATCACTGGAGTCAGCCAGAGAGAACAGCAATAGCACCAAGCCTTGCAAATTGTACGTTAAGGGGTTCGGGTGTGTGTGTGTGTGTGTGAGAGAGAGGGGTGGGGGGGGGGGCTGGGCAACCGCAGCCCCAATGGACCCTTTATGCCATTTTCCCTCCGATATCTCACTCGCTCGCTTTACCCGTTCTGACCAAACAGTCTGGCTTCGAACAAAGCGAACAAGAACGCGGCGGACCAGAATAGAAGCTTTCAGGGCTCTTCAGAGGGCTGAGAGGTGTGCCCACACACTTTACCAGGAGGGAGCAGGCATTACAGCCCCTGGCACAAGTCTCTGCCCCCCCCCAAACAGACATCAATAGCACCTTATTGAATCAAGAAGGCAAGGGAGTTCATGCAGACTGCTTAGGAGGTGGAGGCCTTTCCAAGGGTAGTTCCCACTAAGCCTCACTCGAGCTGCCCCGAGGCCCAGTCCGAGAACGGAGTTGCTGACGGGGGTGATGTTCGTTGCATGCCATGTGTGTGCTTGCCTCGGGAGTAAGGATAGCTTTAATTATAGAGAAGGAGATCAGGCAAATGTCTGCCGTCGCTGCTCCTACAACAAACTTTAAATGTCACACTTACATACACACAGAGTATGGGATTTGAGACTCCTTCAAGCGTACGAATATATTTGAATTTTTGCAGTCCGCTTGGTGCTCACTCGATTAGTTGTATCGTTGTGTGGCATTATGGGATACGACGCTAGCCCGTTCCTAGTGTGAATACATGCAAATCTACACAGGTGCACTTGTGTATCGTAGTATTAGCTATGTACACTGCGCATTGGTGACACCATATTGCTGTGATTGGTCAAGACAAGGCTGTGGAGGGGGTTGCCATGTTGGAGGGGACGAATCACCTCTCGGTGTTCTCTCCCGACAGGAAGTTGAGGTCTTCGCAGATTAACTGGTCCCCTGGGAGAAGGAGAGAGGCTACTTCAGTAAAAGAGGCTCTTCAAAACAATCAACATCAAATCATTTTTTGCTTCCATTCCAAATCCCAAAGCTCTGGCGGAACAGGAACACTGCATCAAACGCTTATCGGCATCACTTTTTGTTTTTTTTGTGACTTTCGACACCAAAAAGGGGGAAAATCAGTGTGGACGCATGTGCCATAGGGACGTGTGCGGAGCATCACCTGGGCAGGGCATGGTGCTGGCGTCGTAGCGACAGTCCCCGGCCTCCAGGGCCACCGCCTCGTCCTCGTTCTCCGTGTCGCAGTCGATCTCGCTGTCGCTGCTCATGCCCGGCAGCAGGTGGAGGGCTGGCTTCTGGCCCACATGACCTGGGGGGGAGGGGGGGGGGGGGGGGGTGGGGGGACAGGGACGTGAAAGGAACAAGAGGCATCAGGAGGTCGAGAAAAACAAACAGTACCGTCATTTATGGACTATAAGCCGCGCCTTTTCCATTTTTCGACCCTGCGGCTTATATAACGGTGCGGCTAATCTAAAATGTTTACAAGCTAACGGCTAACGGTTAATAAATGGGAGCTTCCTCAAGCAGCCATCTCTTTCCCCTCAATCCCCTCTGTGCACGAACCCTTACATATGGTGATTAAACATTAAAACACCTGCGCCTTACAGCCCAGTGGGGCTTATATATGTACACACATCATTCAATTTAGTTGCTGCGGCTTATATAACGGTGCGCCTTACGGTCCGAAAATGACGGTACTAGAAAAATACTTGAGGCCAACAGTCGCAAACTAAAACGAGGCAATTCAATGGCGGGAAACATCCCAGCGAGGGGGCTGCGAGGCAGGCAGAGAAGCAGAGAAGGTGAGACAGGTGCAGAGCAGGACCCCCCCCCCCCACAGCGCCTCTCAGAGAGTTGGAGGCGGTGAACGATGTGCCCGCGTAACCCACCCCTTCTCTCGTGTGAAGTGGGCGGCGCTCGGTTTAGGAAAAGCAATACGAGTAATGAAGCCTGATAAGCGCGCGGCATCATCATTGCCCCGAGGCAAAGAGCGCCGTTTATAGCCAACTCAATCAACTGATGGCACACTACAGGTATGTGCAATTAGGGGATGGAAGAGAAGAGGGATTTGGCCATGCTTGGTGCCAACCCCTCCGCGCTCTGGCACCGCAGGAGCAGAGGGAGGGAGGAGGAGGAGGTGAAGAGGTGAGGTCTCACCTTCGTCGGCGCGTGAAGAGGGCCCCTCGGTCAGGGACAGCAGGGACTGGTGGAGGATCTCGCCCGCGTCCTCCAGGTCACAGTCCAGGGAGCTGTCCGTCAGCACGCCCGCCCTGGGGACACGGACGAGGAAGAGAGAGAGGGGAAGGGGGGGGGAAAGAGTGTCAATGGAAGAGTTCACAGTTCCCTCACCGTCAACTGTCTTTCACACCAACCCCTTTCAAAATGGTCACATGACCCCAGATGACCTCACTAAAGGAAGGCCGAGCTCACACGGACCGTCTCCTGAGCGGGTACATATACACACACACATCTATATAGATATATCTATATAGACACCCACTGCTGTGCTTCCTTTCAGATCTCTTTGCTACTCCACAGGGGCGCACCGAATGAAAAACTGGGCATTGGTACCACACTAATGCAACTGAGCTTCACAACAGAGGCCGTCTCAACTCTGTTTCGACTCATCTTATCTTTCATGGCCCAGCCAAGGTTGCTTGGCAATCTGAAGTATATCGCAGAACTCAAAACAATTAGGACGCCCAACAGAAGACATTAGCCTGCTAATTTGCAGAGGCTTTGGCAAGTGACTTGGGCGTATATCAACGGTTCTCTTGATCAGGCAAATTTGGATCCATTCAAGTCAATAACGTCGATCGCTGGAAAGCAGCCATCTTGATCCTTAGAAACCAGACGGCGAACGAGTTAGCGTCCAAACATTTCCTCCTTCGTTTCAGGTTGTTGGACTACAACCAATGTAGGAGTTTTGCATAGTAAACACGTAGATTGTAACCCCAACAAAATGTGCCGCTGCACATTGAAGCCCGCCCCCCCCCCCACGTTTGCAGAGTAATGCTGGGTGTTTACCCCAAGGGTCGCTGGGGCCGGCGGGTCTTGGAGGCCGAGGTGGAGAGGCCGTTGAGGCCCCCCAGGCTGTAGAGGTGGGGCCCCACGGCCCCGTACGGGTGAGGCTCCTCCTGCTTGGGGCTGCCGGGCTTGTCTGAGGAGCTGCAGAGGGAGGGGGGGGAGCTGTGCACGCTGCAGGGCTTCAGGGCTCCTGGGACACACACACACACACAACGCTAGTACATCTTAAGGTCGCCTGACATTCATTTTTAAATGACAAATCACGAAGTAAATTGAAGAAAACTGAATTTTGAAGTAGGTTGTGACCTATTGTTTTGGACGTCAAGTTAAGTTGGCCTGATGCAAATGTCGGAGAAAGTTCCATCCCCTGATACTGACCGACCAGTAGTCCCCCCCCGGATCTAGTAGTGGTCTACTGACCTTCAGCTCCAACAGAGGGGTCCCGTGGACAGAGGCTGTGTTCGCTGGCTGAATCTCCAGCCGCGCTTCCCCTCAGCTCCTTCTCCCCCCCCTCCAAGTTCCTCCTCAGAACCAGGGTGCCGCTCGACACGGCCCCCTCCAGCTTGGGCGACTTCTTCCCTCCTGACGCAAACACACACACGTGCAATGTTAGCATGAGCATCGACTAGCGACGGCGAATGTCGATGGGACCGGGCATCTCTCAAGCAAGTCTGTGGAGTAGTGCGTGATTCATGTTAGAGTGTGTGTGTGTGTGTGCCTAGCTAGCTCCTCACCAGAGCGACAGGGCCTCGAAGCCCCAGCAGCGACTTTCCCCAGAAGGTCCAGCTCAGTGGGCTTCCGGCAGCTTCCCAGCTCTGAGTCCATGTGGTGGGAGGGGCCCTGCTCCACCCCCGCCGCCCCCAAGGGCCCGGCTCGGGCCTCCCCGGCGCCGCGCGCCTCCAGCTGACACTTGACGTCCGACATCTTGCTGCGGACCTCCGCCATCTGGGCCTTGAGGCGGATCAGAACCCCGGAGTCGGGGGTGGACCTCCGCACAGCCTGAGGCCGGCGCTCCCTCTCCTTCCTGGAGTGGGCTTGGACTGAGAGAGAGAGAGGGCGCGCGAGAGGAGGCGAGGAGAGAGGGCGAGGAGAGAGGGCGAGGAGAGAGCGAGAGAGGTGGATAGAGGATAAAACAGAGGGTCATGGTTTCTCTTCCATCTCTCCGACTGAGGAGCAGATCAGAGTGGGAAACGAAAGGCCTACTTCAATCCCCTCGTGTCTGGGGGTTGTGGGAGGCAGGGTGGGCTGGGGGCTGGGAGGGTCTGGGTACCTTGGCTGTGCAGCAGGGAGGCGGGGGGCCGGGGCTGCAGCCCCCACAGGGACTCCACGCTGCTGCGCTCCTTCAGGTCCAGCAGCTGGATGAGGATGACCGGGTCGATTTCCAGCAGGCTGCTGCCGCCCCCCTGGGACGAGGGCAGCCCTCCTCCTCCACCACCACCACCACCACGCCTCTGGGAGCGCCCGCTGGGGTTGGAGCCTCCTGGGGGGAAGGAGGGAGGGAGGGGGGTGTTCAGAGTCACAAACTGGTGCAAAATCGTACATATTGAGTTCCAAGGCATCTCGGTCATCAAGTTTGTTTTGGAATGAATGGAAAGAGTGGCTGACGCCCAAGTGTATGTCTTCATACCAATTTACCAGGTTAATCAATAAAGTTGTAAAAAGTCAAATTCTGAGGTTCGACGTGTGTTTCAGGTGGAGTTCACCCTCTAATGGTCCAGTTAAACTGCGTTAAGTCTAGATATATTTAGTTCCATCTGTAGACGAGCGGGATGGAGACTGACCGCTCACCGAGATTAAGTCTCTCGTCACTTCAGGGGAAGGTATTAGCCAAGCGTGTGCATACAGAGCGGGCCGCAAAATCATTCAAGTCAGCATACAATGACGGGCTGAATAGAGGCCAGATTAGGGGGGGGGGGGGGGGGGGGGGGGGAGTCTGTTTGAGATAGACGGCGTAATGGCTGCCATGATAATCCACTTTGCAGCAAATGTTTAATGAATACATTTGAATATGAATAACCTCCCTCCCTATCTCACCACTATCAGGCCTCCGACTTGGAAGAATGGATTCGCCGCTTTTAATATCAAACCGTCTGACGCCATTGTTCGCTCGTTTCGAATGTGACGTACCCGCGCCGCTGTGCAGGAATGCATCGCGTGACATCACAACGTGGGCGGGCCGACTACGCACATACCGCCAAGTGCTGGCAAAGTTCAGAAACGGTCCTAAAATACCCTGCTACTGAGAAACATCGAGTGAATTTAACATTAACTTGACACCTCTATGATTTGCTTGTGTTTTTGCATTGTCGCTGACAATTTTAATTATGTGAAATTGCGATTTTCAACAAAAGGTGGATAATAATATGCTGCTTGATTCCAGCACAGCAGGGGGTCGTAATGAGGCGTGTTCCCTTCATGCATGCCAGGGGACAGCCGTGTTATGCAGGAAGCTCTGCCCTCTCCTTTGGCAAGGTTTAAACCCTCCAATCCTAGCACCTTTCGAACCTCAAATGCAGTAGACTCACAAACTGCTTTGACATTCCACATCAGCGCCCATGACAACCTTGTAGCACCGATGACTCATCCTTTTTTTTTGAAGCCTGACTACACACACACACACGAAGATGTCATAAATGAGGGGGAGAGGGAAGAGCGAAGGAACGAAAAAGGCAGCAAGAAGGAAAGCGTCCAAGAGAGGTGTGTGTGTGTGTGAGAGTGAGTGAGAGAGAGAAGCAGAGAGGGTGAGAGAGAAGCAGAGAGGGTGAGAGAGAAGGAGAGATGGGTGAGAGAGAAAGAGAGAGGGTGAGAGAGAAAGAGAGGGTGAGAGAGAAGGAGAAAGGGTGAGAGAGAAGGAGAGGGTGAGAGAGAAGGAGGGAGGGTGAGAGAGAAGGAGGGAGAGAAATAAAGATAGCCAGAGAGAGAGAGGGTGAGAGAGGGTGACCTGTTGCTCCGGCCACGTCGTCCAGCAGCTCTCCTTCCTCCATCTCCAGGTTCCCACTGAACTCCACGTCGTTCTCCCCAGACCTGACAGGACAGAACACAGTACTGAGTGCTCCCAGTCACGGACACAGAGGGCGTTTGAGCAACAGGAAGACAGTCACGCAGCATCCTCACAGGACAGGTTGACAACAGCCATTACCAGAGCGAAGGCCACTTCTGAGGGCCATTCGTGCTTCCACTGCCATTCAAAATAGGATTCAGACAGAAAACTCTGCATCGCGCGTCTCGACATCGCCAAGCACCCCTCCCAAACACGCACGGATAGAAACATGGCCCCTAGATCACACAGCTGCGTCATCTGACCGATAACTTCCCGGCGATTACACAGCATGTCTCCTTCATCCACCACTCTTGTGATGACATGGACACTGCAATAAGGCAGTGGGCCCAAGCACACACACCCATCCTAAAAGAGCCTTTAGCCCGTTTTCCCCTCACAACGCACACGCGCCCTTTTTCCAAAATGTAGACTGGGAAAGACCAAATGTTTATACATGCGAGTGTGTCAGTTAGTCTGTACCAGTATGTGTGTGGGCACAGCCCAAGCGTGTGTGTGTGTGTGTGTTGTACATTCCTCGGCTCCCCCGGAGGGAGACCGAGGATGACACGAGGAGGGGGCGGGGCGGCGGCGGGGCAGCGGTGGAGCCATCGTCTCAGCCTCGGAAGGCGGATGACTCAGACCTCCAGCTGTGCTGCTTCTCCCGTCTGAGCGCGGCCCAGTATTTATAGAGCGACAAGCGGCCGATCAACGCATCTGGGAGCATCTGTCAAAAGGCGAGGGAAGGAAACGAGGGAAGAGAGAGAAAAGAAGAAGAGAAAAACCCTGCCGGCATTTCGTTGAGGAGAGACGGATGGGGGATGTTCCTTGTGGGTGGATGAGTGAGGAGGGGGGGAGGGGTGGCATGTGACTGTGGTCTTACCCCACGGGGCCTGGACAGATTACTTGCTAAAAGCATATGTTGTGAACCAACATGATTTAGAGCATCACAGAGGCATGGATTATAAAAAACTAAAACGATTTTAAAAAGGACTATTTCATTATTTATGTCCCGTCTATGTGCCTGTGCGTATATATATACCCTCTAGACTGTATTTGCCTAATGTGAAAGGATGTTTGTGTGTGTGTGTGTTCTTGCTGGCTAGTACGCATGAGGGCCAGGAGAGCAGAAAAAAAAGAGGCCTCGTGTTTGGTATAACAGGCAGGCAGAGAGGGAGGGTAGACAGACAGGCAGGGTAGAAAGACAGGCAAGGCAGAGACAGGCAGCCGGGATTCATGATGACTCATGGCCGCCTCATCTGGTGTGAGCCGACTGTGAGGGGGTGGAGAGAGAGAGAGAGAGAGAGACACAGAGGGAGAAAGAGAGAGAGAGAGAGTGCCGACAACATCACCAAACACGGGGAGGCTGCGAGTCTCCGACCGCGATGCTCCACCGGCTACACGACTCACATCAAAGCCAATCCATTTCTCCAGACCTTTCCTTGTCAACCATCTTGACAATGGGTAAACGAGGTGCTTTCGAATGATTAGTGTAGATGAAAGGAACGACGGCGGCTTTCCTCCGTCAGAAAGGACCAGACAGTCTCCCAGAGACTCCTTATCCATAATGTAAAAGTGCATGAGGCATAACTTCTTCCACTGGCAGGCAGAAGTACTGAATCCTGTTCTTTCCTGTTCTAGAAGGATTCTTTTTTTCCTTTTCTTTTTTTAAGTCAGTGCGTTTCACTCACATGGTCTCCTCGTCGATGTCGTTCTCCTCCGTGTTGCTGGTTGCCGTGGAGCTGCCTGAGGTGCTGCTGCCATCCAGAGGGTTCACCTCCTCGTCTCCGGTCAGGCAGTCCACCTCCAGGTCCCCGTCAGACAGGTCCTGAACACCCCAGCACCCCACGTTAGTGACCCAGCATCCACACCCCAGCACCCCACGTTAGTGACCCAGCATCCACACCCCAGCACCCCACGTTAGTGACCCAGCATCCACACCCCAGCACCCCACGTTAGTGACCCAGCATCCACACCCCAGCACCCCACGTTAGTGACCCAGCATCCACACCCCAGCACCCCACGTTAGTGACCCAGCATCCACACCCCAGCACCCCACGTTACTGACCCAGCATCCACACCCCAGCACCCCACGTTAGTGACCCAGCATCCACACCCCAGCACCCCACGTTAGTGACCCAGCATACACACCCCAGCACCCCACGTTAGTGACCCAGCATCCACACCCCAGCACCCCACGTTACTGACCCAGCATCCACACCCCACGTTAGTGACCCAGCATCCACACCCCAGCACCCCACGTTACTGACCCAGCATCCACACCCCAGCACCCCACGTTAGTGACCCAGCATCCACACCCCAGCACCCCACGTTAGTGACCCAGCATCCACACCCCAGCACCCCACGTTACTGACCCAGCATCCACACCCCAGCACCCCACGTTAGTGACCCAGCATCCACACCCAAGCACCCCACGTTAGTGACCCAGCATCCACACCCCAGCACCCCACGTTAGTGACCCAGCATCCACATCCAAGCACCCCACGTTAGTGACCCAGCATCCACACCCAAGCACCCCACGTTAGTGACCCAGCATCCACACCCAAGCACCCCACGTTACTGACCCAGCATCCACACCCCACGTTACTGACCCAGCATCCACACCCCACGTTACTGACCCAGCATCCACACCCCACGTTACTGACCCAGCATCCACGTTACTGACCCAGCATCCACACCCCACGTTACTGACCCAGCATCCACACCCCACGTTACTGACCCAGCATCCACGTTACTGACCCAGCATCCACACCCCATGTTAGTGACCCAGCATCCACACCCCACATTAGCAACTGTGAAAGAAATTTGGGGCCTATGTACAATGAATGTGCTTTAAAAGAAGTTTACAGTTGGTTAAGAAGCTTGATACAATGTATGTTGATTCAACTCATTTGGTTGAGATGCCACTGGTAGTTTTATAACACCTAACTAGGAGACGTGAAGTCTAAGAGACGGGAAGTCTGGGTGACCTGGGAGAGTTGTTGTCACCTGGGTGGAAGAGAGAGTTGGTCTGAAGACAATGTGGATCCAACTGTATTGTTCTAAGGATTTAACCAATGACAGAAGAGATTTGGTATAGCTTCATGTCTGTAGGATGGACCAATGACTTTTTAATCTCTAAAATGGTCTGTTGAAGAATGTTCTGGGGGGTTCAGGGCCATCAGCTGAGTAGTGCTGGTGGGCTGGATTCTCCCGGTTCCATTCTAGAATGCTAGATGGAGCTGTATGGAATTGTCTTTGTGTTATTGTCTTATGTTTGTGTGCTGATGATGTTATGTTGGTAACGTTATCATGTTCATATCTACGTCAAATAAACATTAACTCTGTACTTCACCCGACTTCAGCTTAAAACGATTGATTCTCTCAAAAACTTCCACGACACAACCCAGCATCCACACAGGCCCTGACCACAACGTTCACATTCAAACCGCTCCGTGGTCAGAGATGGACCTCAGCTGACCTCAGCGGGAAAAGGACATGCTAGGACACTGGCGCAACGCTCAATAAACGAACCATCACTGGAATGAGAAATGCAACGTCGATGAAAAAAAGATTGCGTCCCCTGTGGAGCATCATCCCCTTCCGCCCCCCCCCCCCCCCCCCCCCCCCCCCCCCCCCCCCCCCCCCCCCGACGCAGTCATCGCCCGTCACAAGACAGCAAAATCTAGTTCCAAACTTAAATGCTGACGAAGGAAGTTTCTCCCAATTCTCCCGTGGGCCCCCCGTCTACATGACACACCTTTCCGATACGGCGTGCTGAGGTCAGCAGTTGAGCAATGGCGACGGTTTCAAGTGGAAGCAAACTTGGAATGATTTTTCAGTGTTCCCAAAATCTAATTTGGTCTCGGGGCGTAAACTCTTGATGGGTTCTTTTTGCCAAGACATCAATTCCAGTCCGACACCGATATGAAAAACAATGAGAACACATTTCACAGTCTTGACACCGCGATGGAGGCTTCTAACCAAATTTACCGGCAAATCCCATTAAAAGACAGCCAATTGTTCTCTCACAGGCAAAGACCCACCTCATTGTGGACACTTGCTAGAAGGACACACCCCAAGAACAGATAGCTTACATTCGAGTCATCGTGCTGGGTCCGCTCTTCCTCCTCCTCCTCCTCCTCCTCTTCCTCCTTGGCCTCCACGGTGGAGGTGGGGCTGCCGTCCTCGGCCCGGCTGCTCTTCCCGGAGCGCTGGCCTCTCTCCGAGGCCGAGGGGCCCGGGTGAGAGTCGGGAGGGGAGGAGCCGCGAGACTTCTGCCTGCGAAACAGCTCGATGGCCAGCCTCTGGGGGAGGGCAACAGAACACCCTGAGCGTGAGCCGTGAAAGGCCCCCGCGAACGTCCCCAAAAATCAGGTCTGTCGAACTCGAAACAGCGACCCAGAGTGCTCAATGTAGCTACTTTTGAACCATGACAGCGGCGACGACTAAAATAGGAGAGAAATGGACTCCCAATGCACTCGACAATCTCAGAAGCAAGCAAAATTCACGCAAACTGGTCGCAGACAGCGGTTTGGTTTCTGTCCCCCGTCCTAAGATGAGCCCCCCTTACCTCTTTGAGGTTGTTGATCTGCTGGATGGAGCTGGTCTGGGCTGACTCCAGCTGGCTGATGTACCAGTACTGGTCCCTGCACTTCTGGAAGAAGGTGGGGGAGCGCACCTGGTACCTGCACAGGGACAACACGAGGTCTGGGTCACCTTCTACAAGCACACATGATGACAGTACCCTCCTCCCCCCCTTGTTTCTGGGTCACCTGGGTGTAGCCCAGACATCACACGGTAGACACACAAACGGCTAAACGAAGGGGATCTGGACTGGAAGTACACGCCGACGCAACGACTCGAGCACATTTCAAGACGGCAACGGTTCAATTCTCTCACACATAGCTGACGAGACACGAAGGAAAGTGGGGTTTTCCTATTCGCGGACGGATGCCTTCAAATCGAACGGGACTTGGGAAGGTCACGCCCAAACGAGACAGGACGTGGTGGAAAGCCCCCTCCGCGGTGTGGTGCGGGGGGTGGAGCCGACGCTCGGCGAGCCCACCTGAGGACCAGGGTGTCCGTCTGCATGTTGAGGTAGCCCTCGCTGGCCAGCAGGTCCAGGCGGAAGAAGCGGTTGTAGCCCCAGCACTCGCCCACCTCAAAGTCCGAGGCAAACTCCCGGATGATGTTCTTGGTGGGGTCGCTAGACGCCTGGTGGACCATCTCCACCCGGTACTCGTATCTGGAGAGGACGCGCAACATCTCGGTCAGTCTGGCTCATACTGTGGGCGGAGGGGAGGAGGGTGACTTTTTGAAAAAGACGGCAGAGACTGACTTGGATGTTTCCGGAAGTCCAGCAGACAGCTCCAGGAAAACGGATAAGTAGTTGCCACGTACGACACCATTGCCGTCCTGGATGGGAATAGAACCAATCGAATCAATAAGGAAACAAAACATCTTTCACACATCTTAAAGCAGAGTAACGTCGAGCATTGCAGCCCTCGGCGTTCCAGAGCGGATGTAGTACTGACCGGGTAAACCTTGAGCCTCCAACAGAGTCCTGAAATCTGCAGAGGAGGACTGTACACGGGGTCCGCCCGCTGTCTTAGGGTGCTGGGGTCCACACACACACACACAAAAGAAGACGCAACACACCTTGCTTACTCATTTCACAATTAAGCGCCTAACTTATTCTCGGTGAAACGGCCGAATGCATGGGAAACCGCTCATTACGATGGACCACTGTGTCCCAGGCAGACTTGACGAAAGCATCACCTCCCAGCTCTACTAGTGATGCTAATATATGATCAGTCACACGCTAATTAGCAGCTAGTGCGTGAGCACTTAATCAGGGTCCTGGACCTGGCAACCCCAAATCAAGAGCAACCAAACACAACTGTGTACTCTGTATTGCTATCCAGGGAATGAAAATATAGGATGCTTGGTGTCGAGACAGGACAAGTCGTTCTCAGAGCGAGTAAGTACGTCTCTGGGTTTTCTATTGGGTGAGAATACTGCCGCTTCGACAAGCAGCATTGTCACAGCGATGACAAATTCTTTACCTGAAGTTTGCCAGAACAAAAGTGCTCGAATCATAGGCAGGAACCAGCTCACTGCAGACAGAGAGAGAGAGAGAGAGAGACAGAAAGAGAGGGAGGGAGGGAGAGAGAGAGAGGAGAGAGACAGAAGGAGGAAGGGTGGAGAGAGACATTTCCATAATTACAGAGCTCAATGTCATTAAATAACCATTACATGAATAAAAATATCTGTCTGCAGTATGAGTCACATGTAAACATGAAATTAAATATTCGGACTTATTAAAAGCAGGATTGTCATTTACATGATGACTATAGAGTCAGGTCAGTCATCAGACCTCATTTGAACCAGACTAGTTAACAGATCTAGGGTTAGGTACAAGGTATATACTACGGGTTAAGTATAGTCCTAGGAGTGAATATAGACTTAGGGTAGAGTACAGAACTAGAGTTTAGTATAGGTTTGGGGTTAGTACATCCAGTATCTAGAGTTACAGACCTGTGGATTCATATAAATATGAGGTCATGTACAGGATTAGAGTATAGATTCATGGTTTCATGTCGATTTAGGATTAATTAACAGGGTGAGTTTTGTCTAGACCTGGAGTTTAGTGCCTGGGTGCGGTATAGGTGTAGAGTTTAGTCCAGTACCTGGTGAAGTCTGGGGGCACTGGTGTGGTCACAAAGGACTGCATGGGTTTGCGGTGGACTTGCTGAAACATGAGCAGGATCTCTGGGCTCTTGGAGATCAGCTCGCTCTTGCTGCAGGAGCGCAACTATAGAACCACACACACACACACACCTACTCTTGAGCCGTCTCATCAGCTAGATATACAACTGAATTCAGTCCACACAATCTCGAACTGTATTCCAAAAATTGTCATTTGGGGAATCCAGAGTGGACAAGAGATGGCTTTAGGAGTAAGGGGTTTCCTGGAGTGAACAAGTCCTGAGAGATGGCTGGATTGGAGCAGCACACTGACAGTTGGGTTGCTTGAAGGATTTGCCACAGTTTCCAGACTAAGAATATGTATTACAGTACAGCAAACCATGGCTTATCAAGCTTGTGTCAATCCATAACTCTTAAACTCCATAAAACCTCTGCACACTCCGTGAGTTCCTGAGATTTTCTTCACTCTTTGAGGACACAATTCACCCGTCAGTCGTATGGAAGTTTGCTTTTGAGTTTTGACACAAGCTTCTAAATGAGTCCTCGGGAGGGAAAAGGTACAAGCTCACCAATTTTAAGTGGCCTCTTGTACCTCAGCTGTACTGTGGTAAAGTAGGACAAGTACAAACCCCTTAAAACCTCCACCATATTGCCTATACCCTCCTGAATTGCATGTTTCACCCTTTAGAGCAGGTCTTCAACCCGGGTCCTCTGAACCCACTCTCCTGTACGTTCTAGATGTTTCCCTGCTCCAACACGCCTGATTCAAATTCGTGGTCGTTTCTAGGCTGCTGCAGCTTGATAACGACCACTCATTTGAATCAGGTGTGTGGAACAGGGAACCATCTAGAACATGCAGGACAGTGGGCCCTGAGGTCCAGGGTTGGGAAAGGCTGCTCGAGAGCCTGTGCATGCCACCTCCCCGTCAGGCTACCCATAGTGCATTGTGATTGGCGTGGCTAGCCTGCCACGGAAATAAGGCAACTCACTTCACACTCTCCGCCTAAACAACTGCCGCCGCAAAGCAACGGACAATTCAATATGTCCTGCAAGAATAAGCGGGTTTGTGAACTGGTGGCAATTCTACTGTGGGTTTTCGTACAGGAGCAGCAAATGTCTCATGACCACCCGATATACTGATTGACGCCGTTACTCTCAGTGATGTTGCATGCGTGAACCTTTAAGTGTGTCATCCCCAAAAAAGAAACAATGGAAACATATTTTTAGCTTTTTTGGGGAGTCAAGGACGCATACCTGGTGCTCCACTTCCTGCAAGAGAGACTCCAGCAGCTCAGTCTCTTGGGTGAGGGAGGTCTTCTGACCTGTAGTGGGCAACAAAATACACCAACATGTCGTCACTGTTCATTTGAAACGGGCTCATCTTGATCCGTGCCTCAGTAGCTGCGGCGGCGGCGCACCCATGAGCGTGATGAGTTTGTTCTTGAGCTGGTTGTCCAGGCGGGCGATCATCATCTCCACGGCGTTGCGGATCTCTCTCACGCGCTCGTCCTTCGCCCCCCTCACCGCCTCGACGTTCCTCTCCTGACATTCCAAACGAGAGTCAAGGACAATGACCACCATTGGAGTTTGGTTTCGAAGCACACATGACCGTCAGTTTCTTTCAAAACAAACACACAACTTAGTTATTCCTTGGCCTCTTATGCCATCTAGTGGAGAAGTGGTGTTAAATTAATTTGTATTAATTCCCCCCCCCCATGCATTTGTAGTGAAACTACAACTAACTGAACAAACGACCTCCAAATAGAGTAAATCCCTGTTGCATCTTAAGACAGCGTTCTTCTTACCACTTCCTGCACCAGGCTGATGAGCTCCATGAGGCGGCGGCGCAGCTTGGCCACTTCCTCGTTCACCTTGGTCACGTGCTGCTCGTAGATCTCAGCCAGGGGCTTGAAGGTGTGGCCGCCGTGCTGACGTGGGACAGGAGCACGTGGACGACAACATGGGGGGTTTACTAAACCATATTACAATCAACCTTAAAAATAAAAACGCATTGGGCCTGGTGCGGTTTCTATCATGGTCCCCTCCCCCCCCCCCGCGCATGTCAGACAGAAGACTTCGAAAGCCAGCAAGGTCGACACAGTGAGGTCTGCCCGCCCAGAACAGCCCGCCCGCCCGCCCTCTCTCTCTCTCTCTGAGGGACTTACCATGCCTCCCCACAGGGCACACTGGTGGCAGATGCACTTCTTGCAGGTCCAGCAGAACACACTGAGCTTCTCATGGTGGTTCTCACACCTGGGGAGGTCAAGCACATGGACGACACATACGGACTCACCTTCCATAGCAATCATGGTTATGTTACCAGACGAACGGGTGTCAGAGAACCCTTTTATAAAGTCTAGAAACCTATTAGATATGGGCTAGGCGGCTTTACATGTGCTAGCTAAGTGCTAAGAGTGTCTGCAGCTGGGAAAGGACACACTCCTAGGTTGCCTTTACCTTGTACTGCAGGTACCGGCTAAATATAGCCGGGAAGTCGGCAGTGTTACAGAGGTGTTTTGGGTACAGGGGGGTATATGTTGGGTATGGATACAGCATGTGATACACAAGGGGGAGGGGGGGGGGGGGGGAGGGGGAGTGGATGTGCCAGTGTGATGATGAATGTGGGTGCAGGACACCGGGGGACGGGGGAGCTGGGGAAGCGGAGGACCTACTTGTCCTTGTCGTTCTCCTCGTGTTTGGAGAGGTTGCTGAGCTGCAGGGTGTCCAACTGCTGGGTCACCTCCTCCGCCCAGCGGCAGTTCACCAGCTCTCGCAGCTGCAAAGGCGCCCTGAATACACACACACATCTTATCAGCCTTAACAAGGAATGACAACTCTCCAACACAGCATCGATATCAGAAATCCTGGGGCTATAAAAAATGTGCAAAAGAAACAGTTGGAAACATCCATTTGTTCCAACAAAACAATTACCCAAGGAAAGATACAGATCTCCTAAAGTTATAATACCTTTTAAGGCCGTATCAACAAGGACTCCATTAAACGTCTTTAAGTAACGAATTGGTATGCACTGGCACTAGATCTGTACTCAGTGAACTGGGAAAAAAAATCAATACCTAATCCCTTAGGTTAAGCTCTGCACCCTGAATCTTAAAGAGGTACATTTGGCACTGCCATCAAAGAGATGTGCTGCCTTCAGGACAGGAATACAGAGCAAGGCTCCAGTAGAGGCAGTGCTCCAGCCGAGGCAGTGCTCCAGCAGAGGCAGTGCTCCAGCAGAGGCAGTGCTCCAGCAGAGGCAGTGCTCCAGCAGAGGCAGGGCTTACCGACAGTGTGGGCACTGGGCTCTCTGCTCCGTCAGCCAGCGCTGTCAACAGACGACAAAGAGGTTTCATCAATACAAAATGATGAGGACTGGCCATCAAATTGGACCATGCTTACTCACACATGCTTAAATGTTCCAGCACTTGGATACACTTAATTTTGATATGCCCTGATATGTGGTTTAACATTTGTTTTTGCTTGACCAGAGAATATAAAAGGTTCTCAACAGTTCTAGTAAAAGAAACTGATCTTTTGTGTGTGTGTGTGTGTGAGTACGCTCCAGTAGATGTGTCCTTGCTACTCCAGCTGTACCGATTTAGGCTAATGAGCTGGCCTGATTGCCTGTGATTGCCCCCTGGTGGCGGGCTCACCCGTATGCAGCTGAAGCAGCAGAGTTTGGAGCAGTGGGGGCAGAGGCGCGCATCCCTCAGCTTCTCCATGCAGATGAAACAGCGAAACACCTCTGCGATACTCTGAGCAGGAAAAACCAAGGAGTTGCTTTATTACCAGATTAGGGTGGGGGGTGGTGGTGGTGGTGGGGGGGGGGGGGTTAGGGTTATCGCAGGCGTATTAACAATGTTGAACTTGACAAGCATGAGGAATGTAGTAACTGTCCACTGTTGCCATTACATCCGACTCAAATGTGTGGCACTATTGGGTGTTTCAATAACCCCTCCCAAAAGGACATGATTGATTTTGGACTACGTTGACTCCAATGACTGACCAAATAAACTGTCATGCTAGATGCCAGCACGAAGGTCACACGGCAGGGGTACAAAAATCACACAAATCAATTCGCATTATAGTCTAGCTGGTCAACGGACCAATCTAAATGTCTGCCTGGTTGATCAGGCTATATTTAGAACAGAAAACCCACAGTCTAAAGCGACTGGCATGAGGCCAGTGACAAGAGTAAGCATCAATGGGTCCTGAGATCAGAAAAGCTTGAAATCATTCTGCAGAGTGTGTTATGGTTGTTAATCTTTTCAGTCATACTGTAAGGTCAAAACACAATTAGAAACATACAAGCTGAGGTGCACATACCTCAACACTTTGTTCGTCCATTTCTGCCAGTTTGGTTTTCTTCAAAATATACAGATTTGACGTAAAAGACCTTGAAAAAAGCAAGACATTTACTCAACTAACGTTTGGTAAACTACCGTTTCTCTAACTAGTGGATAGAAAGCTAGAACGCATGCATTTCATGACATTTCAAAACTTTCACCCTTTGATATCCTCCAACATCCTAAAATAATCAGCCAGATAACCTAGATGAAAAACGAAGGCACGTTGCACAAAATATTTGCACAGTAGTCTGCAGTGTGGATGACTATACTAGCTTGCTCTGGAGAAACTCCTATTTGAATAGCTGGAGACACACACAAGTCATTTCAGGTGTCTTATATTTGTCTAGTTCCTTTACATTTGATAAATGTATTGCTGGTCTAGTTCGCTAGCTACTAACTAGCTAACAATGTCTCAAGAAGTTCTCATATGCAAAGTAGTAGGCTACTTCTGCAACTGGCTAACTAGTGCTAGCTGACTGCTAATTTCAATTGATTCTGTTTGACAAGGTGGATAGCAACGTTTACCTAGCAAGGCACAACCACTCAAAGGTGGTCAACAATGTTGGTAGCAATCTAGCAAATTCGTTCACTTCGAATACATCATCAAGCCGTCACTCACCTTCTACGATGCTTTTACTGCAGAAGCAAATTATTGTCTTGATTCTTCTTTCTTCATTGGCATTGCAGTTTGATCAACAACTGTAGCCTGGTACTGGTAATGCTGCCTGTCTTTCGTCGTTACTGTAGACGGTTAGCTTATGGTATGTTGATTTTCGCCTCCCATCTGTCACAGCACCTTTGATAAAGACTACAAGCGAGCAGCTGGAAACCATGAGAGCTAGCTAGCTAGCTAGCCAGCTGTCTTGAATGTTTGAAGATATCTGACCTATCTGGTTACCGTGAGTCTTGCTAATTGTCAATTCAGGCAGCTGGGCTCGCTGGCTAGTTGACCGTGACAGCCAAATTGGACTGACTGCAAATGTAACGTTTGCGTCAATGTAACGTTCGCTTCAAAAAGAAAATACACTCAGTAGTAGATCTGCAAGCTTGCACACATGGGTATCAAAGTAAAGATAGCTAGCACTAGTATGTTTAATCCGTGGATGCATTTGTTTTTCTTACATGCAGTGAAGCATTTGCTGCGGCTACATCATGTCACCATTGGAGACCGATCTCCTCCTCTCGCGAGCTCCCAAATCGTTTCAACCAATAATAGACAAGTTAATCTGTCGAGGGCGGGATGTTCTTCGTATTTAACCAATCGGCAGTATTTTTGTGTCTATAGATTTAAACCAGGAGGTTTTGTTGAAATTGACACACCTATTTTCTCTGCTTTTAGGATCATTCCAGTGCCACTGCCTTTGGAAATAAGAGATCCTACATAAGAATCATTCAAACACTATATAAAAACAGAGGTAGGGAAATGTGTATGGCAATATCTATCCACAGCACGACAATTTCAATAAATCACATTTGCACTCAGAAAATTAACTGTGCACCAATTGTTGTATTACCAAAGCATGAACCACAACAATAAGGGACACAGACATGTATTTATTTTACAAAACAATTGCCAAACAAGTTGCACAATAAGTTCAAACAAATCAAGCACATTCTCAAAAAAAACACTTGACAGGGAACCATTTTCTACCTGTCCGGAAAACATACAGAGGTTTAGACTAGAGATTTACATTCACTGAAGGTCCAAATGAACATCAATCATCGTCTCATACCAAGAAATCTCCCATTAATGTGGAATTGACAGAAAATGCCTGTCTCTGAAGTACTGGGACCAGGGGAAGAAACTGACCTACATACTAAATTCAGAACGCCTGGAGAGAAGTGGAGTTGCCTTCCCTGGGTATGGGGACAAATGAAAAAGCCATTTTTAAAGTCCCCAGAGAGCCTCAATAAATGGAATACGTTCTCCATTCAGGCTAGCCCCACCGAGATAAGATAATCTGATTTGGGGGGAGGATCTTCTGATCCTGCTTGCCTGGCAAACTATCATGTGTCATCGTTGTAAAAAAGAAATGGATGCATATCGCCATCTGCATATACTCTTTTATTAACATCCATATCCTGGTGTTACTGTACTTTTAAATAATGGCTGGTCAGAGGGTTCTATTTTTATATACATTCCCTCAAAATTCCTTTGAGAACACACTGAAATGGCCATGTGACATGTAACCTAGCCTTCAGAGAAACAATGTCCCCTGACCAGAAGATGTCAGTAGTAAGTCATTTTTGACTGGTTTCTGCGTCCTCAGGGGTGTCCATTAACTCAACATTACCAAAGCTAAATCCAAATTAGTATTAGCTAACCCTAACCCTACACGTACCTCAAAGCGCATCGCAGTTGTATAGCAAATATTTACTTAAATTACCCTGAATCAAAGACATCTTCAACATGTGATGACACCGGCTATAGTACATTGGGCAGGGATATAAAAATCGAAACTCTTTGGTCGAATTTTGCAACTTCAAGGTTTAATGAATAAAATTCGAGCACAACGTCAATAGACACAGTACAACAATAGTTCTATTAATGCATGAAGTCTGTATTACATTATAAATAGGGATGTGTTAAGCATTATTTTTTTAAGTGGTCATAAACATACACGTTACACGTCTTTACACATAAGCTTATCAGCAGCCAGAGATTAATTGTGTTCCACAGTACCTGTAATGTACAGTAGAGTACCAATGATACAGTGACAGTCTACCAAAATGAATGTTAAAGTTTGAGCCCCAAGTCTCAGCCAACCGTATTGTGATTTCTCTGAAATTAGATAAAAGATCCACTATATGTTTATCTTTAAAAAAAATTACGCAAGTAAAAGTTAACATTTTGTTTAAAAGTGTTCAAGTTTAATGCCAGGTTACCATGGGCATTTATCAATCCACTCAAGTCAATTTATAAATATCGACACTGCAGTGCTTTAACCTCGGATCAAATAAATGTGCCAGTGACAAAATGTCTACATTTCTAATAAAGGGTTGAACTTAATGGGTCTGCATTTAAGGCGATCTTAACCAAGGAGAGTGAGAGGCAAAGTTTCTAGAAAGATCCCTTTTTATAGTTTCTAATAGGCTGATTTCTCCACTTAAGTACATGTTTATCAAGCACAATAGTTCCACAAGTAGAAACAATAATTCCCTGTTGGCCATGTAAAATATCGCTCCCAGGCACAGTACCACTTACAGATTAAAGTAAGACTTCAAATTTCAAACATCATTTACATAAATGTTCATATAAAAAAAAATATATCTGAACAGGCTAAATGACTGCCACCTAAAAACCAACTTAAGATACTGCCAAACGTGCAGTTCCCTATTTAAAAGCATAAGACCTTCAGTTTGAAGCCAACTCGAACGCCGTGTCTCTGTTGGTGAGCAGCTCCTCCACCTTTACCTTTAGTGACTCAAACCAAAGGGAAGTGCGCACGCGTAAGCAAAACGAGAACAGCTGCAGAGGTCGTAGCTTCGAGGGTGCAGATGTCAGCATTTGTCGTTCTGCATTTGTCTAAAGATAATATACCTCAGCACTCCAACTGTGCCGGAGTGTTTGTACTATAGAACATGGGCAGTCATGACTAAATGTCGCGGCGTGACATTTGACTTTGGTGGGTATGTAAACATGAGTAAATGGTACGTTTTGAAAACGTTTTCCCTGTGTCAGCTAAAATTGGGTGTGACAATGTAACAAGACCAATGGTTGCATGCATAATGGTTAGATAGCTGGCACTGAATAGCCAATTTCTTCACCTAAGTGCTAAGGAAAATGAACTTTTTGCAGGAAGGGAAGAGAGAGATATTGCTGATACTTTGATGCCAGGCTGCTTCAAGATTGCCGATACAGTCTAATAGGAGTGTGTGCATTCAGAGATTTATAGTCCTGTTCCATTTAGGTCCCTAGTCCTTTTCCATAGCACCTTACGCTGTTCACAGATCAGAAGGTAGGTAACATATCAAGTGATGTTGATGTGCTCCCAGACCTGTGCACACTAATTCTGTGTCTACAGTGCTGGCGAGGGCCAAGGGTCTAAAATGGAATCAAGCCCAGGCATAACTATACTAAAATGTGTTTAGCAGCAGTGACTTGGGACTTTCTGAGGAGACAGCTAGTCCTTGGGCCTCACCACTGTTCCAGAAATATAGGTGTCATCATCTCTAAAAGGTACCAACTGTCTCCAGAGGGGCTTAACTACACTACCCAGCAAACACCTGGGGCAGAAGCGGCGGCGGTAGCCGGTCGTTCTCCATGTTGTCCGAGTCGATGGCTGAGGGAGCGGGCGGGCGGATCTCCAACGGGTACTTCTGTAAGATCTCCTGCACATCGCGCTCGACGCTCTCCTGCCAGGAAATGAGGTCACTCTGCAGGCTCCGAGCCCCCTCCATGACCCGCTCCTGGCGGCTGCCCAGGCCCGAGAGCAGCTCCAGGTTCTGATAGACCTGGGCCAGGGCGGGGCTGGAAGGGCCTGCTGCCGGGGTGGTGGACGGGCCGCCCTCGGACTCGCTCCGCCGCGGGGAGCCCTGGCCTGACATGTAGCACTCAAAGTCCTCGGGGCTTAGGTTGAGAGACTGGGCGTCCAACTTCTCTATGAAGGCTACGGCGCAGCACTGCGGAAACGGAGAGAGAGAGAGAGAGAGAGAGAGCGAGAACAGGCGTCAGAATGCTTTCGCTATGAGGAGAGGGCACCTGTGCAACAGACACAGTTGTACAGGTGTACATGGCAGCCACAGTCGACGCCACACACCAGATTGGTGAAGTAGTATCCGTCCTCCCCGGTCATCAGTCTGCTGGGGTTGCAGAAGCGGGTGATGTACTGGATGTTGGACTGCAGCCGCGGGGGGTTGGCCTTCAGCACGATGTAGATGAGCGTGGGCAGGAAGTCGTCCGCCGAGGCCGGCTCGTCCTTCGTGATCTTGATGGCGCTGAAGATGTGCTTGCTGCAGCGCGTGATGCAGGCTAGCTTGTCGCGCGGCACCCGCTTCGAGTCCATCTCGATGACGTCTGGGGAGAGAGAGACACGCACACACACCGGTCAGTTTGACATCTCACTTGGATGGGGATTATTTTGGGGACGTTCCAAGTGGAGGGTCCCCCATTAGGCCTCACCTGTTATGGCTTTCACCACGTTGTCTGACACCTCGGGGTTCTCTTCATCTACAGGTACACACAGCATCTGGATGGTCACCCAGTGTAAGGCCCTGTGAAATATACACCGACACACACTTTAGGTGCAATGCAAAGCAAAAAGCCATAGAGACGTGGCCGATGACCTATGTCCCCAGAGAAGCAATGGGTCAAAAAATGATAATATATACATATAGAGTCTGTGTTATATTTATGCGGGGCTCACGTAAGAGAGATGTGTCAACAACAAAACATTCGCCCAGTCAGTCAAAAGCAGGGTGGATATTTTCACGTGTCACGTTTTCTTTTCCATGTGTCATGCCTCCCTTCCCAAAGTGTACACGCCCATGGCAAACACGGCCTGTTGGCCCGTACTCTGTGTTCAGTCACTGCTCATGGGCAGGCGGACTCACCGTATCCTGTTCTGAGTGGCCAGGTCCTTCTTCTCGTCCTCTTCGTCGGTGGTTCTGTGGCAGAAGACGCTCTTGTACAAGCGGGTCATGATGTACTTCTCCACCTGATCCATCACTCTCTCCACGCTCTCTGGCGAGCCTGGGAGGATCCATTAAAACGGCTCATTTAATCATTTACGAGAAGATTAGTCATGGTGATGCAATTTGGTTAAGTGGAAAGAAAAACGTTGGCCCAGTGTGAAAGTGTTCCAAAATGCTAAACTCTAAAGCACTCCGCCACCAAGAAAACACCAGTGGTTAAATAGTTAAGTACCTAAGTCTCCATATTATCACAATTTTCAGAGAAAACATATATAGTATATACGACAAAAACTGTAAAATAACTACGCTTATCAGCTCTGGTATTCACAGATAACAATTGAACATCATGTTAAAATGATTAAGCCAACCTTTGAAATGTGTCATGAGGCGATCTGACAGGTTTTGATAGAAGTCCTGAACACACTCGGACAGCTCGCCAGCATAAAGTTCGTCCTGGGGGGACAAAGGTCAAAGGAATTTTCCAGAACCATGCGAAGATCAATAAACATGTAATGAATTTTAACATTCACATGGCAACAATATTCCATTCTAGTTCCACACGGAAGATAAAATAACTTTCTATTTACAACATAGAAAATGAGATAGCATAGTTTAATTTAAAGCACTGAAGACACAACATCCTAAAGCAGGCCGGGCTAGGCTTCCTCAGGGGGTCACAAAATTCAACACAAGTGTTCCTTGAATTACGTTGAAATGGAATCAGTCGCGTCAGCAGACTGTTTGCGACTAACCGACGGCCGTTCAGAAAGACGCCTACCGTCTTGTTGGCCATGATCTCCACGAAGGCTCGACTCTGCTTGTGGACCTCCCGTCCTGGCTTCGGCAGGGACTTCAGGAAGTCCACAAAGTCTCGGGTGGCGCGGTCTGTCTCTATGCTGGACTGCCGGCTAATGGAGGGGCTTGGAGTCTTACCCTCTTTGTTCTCTGTTGGTGACACACGGAGGGGGGGGGGGGGGACAAGACTTATTACCTACGGCCATGTTCCTCTTCAGGGCTCCACTAGCTACCTGACTGACCAACGTATTGATGAGGCCCCTCAGGCTACCCAAACTGACTGTATGGTGGCGCGAGAAGCAAATCAATCAGAGAGGGCCGGTTGAGCGTTGGTCCAGAATGGCTGAAGAAGCGTCTTCAACACGGCTTCGACTATTCAATCAGCGGGACTTGAGACCTCGTGTCCAAATGTTGACAACATTTTGAGCCCTTCTACGCTTAATGGCGTTCCTGGCGGCACCTCTCACCCTGCACCCTGAACTCGTGACCTCTCCCGCTGGGTTTTTGTCAGCTACCATAATCCCAGCTCCTACATAGCAGTACTAAGAGAAACAAAGGACTCAATCGTTTATGCCGTGAAGCTGGCAGACAGACGGACGGACGGACACCCACCTCTCAGCCTCGCCACCAGTGCTGCCACAACAAAGACCATTCGATGGGGGTACAGACAATAAACAATGTGTGAGTGGAATGCAAACAGTACTGGAACGACTGATGGCACACTCTGTCAAGTACATCAACACACACACAAAGTGAGTATACACACTAGTCGGCACACTGCTTGCAGTCTGTTTCCTAATGCGTTCTACATAAAATGCATCTGCCTTGTCACACACACACACACACTCACAGCAAACATTTTAAAAGGCAGTTTGGCTGATTGACAGTTCTTTCAGCCAAACAGACCAAGCCAATCTTAATGCTACCAGTTTGAAGGGATACCATTAGGGGGAGACTATTCCTCTAAACTACTCCTCTATCATGGGTTTCCAAAAGGAAACCCACCCAGGATTTCCTAGTAGGTGTGACAACTAATAGGAACTCGAGTCGGCGCCATCCACTCCAACGGGATTGACCATTACCTTCAGTGGGGGAACCCATTTCCCAGGGAGGGGTAAACATCCCTCTCCAGTCCCGCACCCCTGGAACCTTCTCCTCTCTCTCAGAGGGGTCTGGGAAGGAGATGGACCAGGGGGTGGAGGCGAGGGCCCAGTGGCCCAGAGACACAGACAGGGGTCGGGGGAAACGGGAGGAGAGGTCATGGGGGGGAAGGGGGAGGTCCAACATGGAGATCAGACGGAACAAGGTGGAATGGACGTGGGTCATGAGAACAATGAACGTCACAGAATAAACAGATGCAAACCAATAAAACGACGGTGGCTGATAAGTAGCAGCTGATTGGCTCAGGTGAGAGAAAGAGGAGGGGGAGAACTGAGGGGTTGAAATGGTGGGATGGCAAAACGATTTCCTTATCGCAAGGTGTCACATTTGAAGGAAGAGTTGTAAAGCCAGGAAGTTGGAAAAAAACACGAGAGAATAAAAAAAACACTGATGTAAATAATAAAGACACGAGTGATGGAGACTGGGCCACCGATCATGAGAGAGATAATTCTTTCTTTTTTTTTTTATTATAATAATTTTTAAAAGTATGGCGGTCAAAGGGGTCATCTCCATGCTGAGATAAGCAATCGGAGACGGAAGACGAGAAAAATGACTTTGCCCTTGATTTCGGCCCAGGACCGTCGGAACGGGCACAGTCTATATCAGTCCTAGCCGGGACGGTGTGTCTGTCAGATAAGACGCCTAAACTTTCTTGGCTCCCTCTAAGCCAGGCTATAATAGGCAGTAATGGGCCTGAAGGAGAGGAGGATACCTAGTGGATCAATCTGTCTGCCGTGAGCTGAATGTGACCTGCATTAGCGCATTTGGGGATCACTGCCAAACTGAGCTCATGAGACACATCCTGTAGTCTGAGGACAGACGAGACAGCAAGCCCAGGGGTGGGAAGAGCGTGGGTGAAAACGTAAACATGACTGTTTTACTCATCGCCCGAGTATTAGAAAACCCTGTCAGTCAAGCCAGAAAACCTGTGAACCTTCTCTGTCTTTGTTGACAGTCAATACACCGTGTTGACCAATGAAGTGCCTTGTATATTGTGTGGAAAGCAGATGGTCGAGCTCGTCGCCGGGGAAACAACCGGTACCTTTCTTAGGGGCGGTCCGCGACGAGGGACTGAAGAACTTCTTGACCGTGGTCACCTTGCGGGTCTTCTCATTGGTCTTCTTCTCTTCGAACTTGGAGAAGGTGGTGAGGGAGGGCTGAGGCTGGGGCTGAGGTTGGGGCTGAGGCTGGATGCTGGCATAGGCAGCCTCCTCCTCCCTCTGCAACCTGGGAGAGACGAGACAGACAGAGGGAAAGCAGGGAGAGAAGGAGCCAGCGTTTTACTAGGTTCCACGTGATGGCACTGCAGAACATACGAAACATTTTGATCCCGCTTGTCCCTACTTAACGTAAGACAAACATTCACTTTTGAATCATGAATCGATGGCTGAGGGGAAAAACTAAGACTCGTCAATAAAAAAACTGTCCGACCAAGTCATTTATCCATACGGAAAACAGTATGCTTGTGCTTCGGCTTAGCGCGACATGCGATGTCTGACAGGATGATTACATCTGATCTGATCTGTCAGGAAGTGTCATGCCTGTGGGCGGCGAAGCCAGGGGCCCTGTATGGATCGCTGCCCTCGCTCGCAGTGTTTCCTCCCAAGCTAAGCAGCACCACCACCAGCACCACCACCAGCACCACCACCAGCAGCAACACGACCGCTCACGTTACCCTCCCTCCCCCCTTACTTCTCAGCGAAGGCCCAGTCCTCCTGGATCTGCTTCTGCCGAGCCTTCTGGTACTCCTCCCTCCAGCACTTGGAGCACAGGCCCTGCCAGGCCGCGTTGCCGTAGTAGCCGCATCCCTTGTTGCACAGCAGCTCCGACTGGTCCACGTGGATGCCGCGGCGCTCCGTCCACAGACTCATGTTGTTGCCCGGGCACTCGCTGGCGGGGAGAGATGACATCGTCACGACGACATTAAGGCATGCCCTCACGAGACAGGGAAATGGACGTAGAATTCCATTTACTTGTTATTGTGGATTTCTACATACAGTTAGGATTTGGTGTAGGCTTCACCTGCATACGGCTGAACCATCATTCAGCTGAGGACTGTTGACAGGCTAACTTGCAGTTGCTGACGTAAAGGAGGGCCTATTTAACACACCTCACTCACATAGGCCTAGACCAGTCTCCACTGGGTATCACAGAAAACGGACTGCTTTCCACATAGCAAGATTCACCGACTTCTCAAAATAGTGTAAAGGAAAAACGTACACATCCAAAAAAACTTCAAACACAGCAGATGTGCTGCGGTTACGTGACTGATTACATGACACCCCTCTGACATTTCAGCACTAAGATGCCGCAGGGCAAAAGTCAGTCTGCATGCAAGGAAGTGAAAATAAGATCTACTCTGAGAAACAGACCCCCTCCGAAATGAGACAGCAAACTACAAGTTGGAGTGTTTTCTTAAAGAAGCCCACTTGTAGCCTAGGTCCATTCCTTACTTCCTCATAGTAACATCAAATCAGATGTCTGATGTGTGTGTGTGTGTGTGTGTTCCTAACCGATTTGCAAAGCACAGCAGCACCGAGTACCTGGTGGGGTTGTGTGTGTGTGTGTGTGTGTGTGTGTGTGGGGGGGGGGGGGGGGGGGGGGGGGGGGGGTAACAGGAGCCATCTCCATGGCAGGAAGCACAACCATCAGAACATTAATATTTCATGCAATGCTAACACTGCTTGGCTCTGAGCGCAGAGGACACTGTTGTGTGGATACAGTGACTACTAATGTGTTTGTAAATGTTTCCAACGGGAGGTTAGGACTTACAGTACCCAATGTGTTTGTTAAATATATAATTTGGTAGGTTGTTAATGAGTTTTGACTATACTTGTATGCACCTTGCATTATACAAGTCCTCATTATTTGCTTCTAAGTAGGTAGGTTAATCGATCCCAAAGAGTAATTGAGTAAGTAACAGGAGTACATTGTCTAAACCTCAGTTAAAACAGTCAAAGGTTAAGCATGAGTAATCTGTATCAAATATTTGTCAGTGCTTTATCAGCAGAAATAACTTTATCTGCGACAGGCATAAAGTGTCAACATGGTCCAACTGAGAGCATGACGTCACCAAAACCGCACATACATACACAACGAACATCGTTATGCCTGTGCTGGTAGTCGAGTATAATACATACACAGCCGTCCACTAAAATGGCAGCACGCAGGGATTGCACAGATTAAATCTAACTATAGTTTGCAAATGCAAAAGAGGGAGCTCAGCTTAATATGTATGATCCTGCCGAGTATCTATAAACTCAGTATTTAACAATAGAAGAACGCGTTAGCTTGGATGGCTATCTAGCTAGTGCTAGTGAATGTGTTCAAGTGCCACTTCAAGGGAATATGCAATCTAGATAGCATTTTATCAAACTGCTAAATCATTGATCGGTATTTTGCACATGACCTGGCAATATGGTTTTAGCCTTACCTTATATTACAGTTCTCAAGGACGACTTCTCAGACTAGTGAACCTCCACTCCTTGTTTCAGAGTGAATCTGGATGGTGAGTATAATAGGAGGTGGAGCTTGGTGCGCCTCTAGCGGTGGGAGTTCATTGTGAAAATCACTCGGAATTTTCACAATGTTTTATTGTTGGACATATTGTTACATATTGTTACATTTTGCAGACCATTGCCCAGTCTGCAAAATAATTATATATTCTACAACTAAGATGTATCTAATTTATGTATACAGTGCGCTACCCTTTGTCCATGCACTGTGTGTTAATTGATGAAGTGATCAGTATAAAATATGAATTTTATTGACTGGAGGAAAAAATGACTTCAGGGACCAATGTACAGACTAAGGCAAACTGTATTTGAATCTTATTATAAAAAAACATAAAATATACATAACTATTAGCACAGTACAGCATAGTATTACAACAAATAATGCAACAGTATGTTAAAACAAGATAGTATTCTTGCCAACTTAATACTGCAGTAAGTCAAGCTGTGCATTTTTTTTTCAACTCTCCCATGCCAGGAGCAGCCAGGTTTTTACTGGACCACCTACGGAATCTGCAAATAGACATTCACCAGCCAAGGTTGTAATTTTAAAATGTGCAAATAACAATCATTATGTTTTTAATGCCTTAAACATTTAAATAAATAAATACAACTTTATTTCCATCCCAAATCAGGCAGTTGAGCCCTCTATATGATTTTAAAATTGACACCTAACAGCAAGAAATGGGGATCTTGAACACTTGTCTACTGACTAGCAATCTAATCCTGATAAACGAAGGGGAAATGGGATCAAATAAGTCCCAACTGAAACCTGCATATAACATGACATTGATTGCACAGAACAAGAACACAACAAGAAATGTCTGGGAAATCTGACAACCAATAACATAGTACACCTTCATGTGTTTTGTTCTAATTGTCTTTAAATGTATAACTACACGGTAAATAAATATTTTTAACATAACATTGATGGGTTCTTCCTTCAAAGTGGAAAACACTGTGTTGCACACAGGAAATTGCACATCATCATTTGATCACGAGCCCTCGAAGGATATATCCTGACATCATACAATCTATTGGGACTAACATTTTAAACCATTTTATTAGATGACTAAACACAACAGAGTAACAAGGACAGAGTGACTGCGTAGTCCCCATGTCCAGAAAGAAAAACTATTTTGTGGTCAGGTGATTCTTGATTTATTAAACTATTTGTTTGAGAAACTGTCATGCCCTTAATCAAAGGCACTTAAGCAGAAATTCTAATATATCAGTAAAAACATTATATAAAATGACCATATGAAACTGCTTATCCATACCATGCTGCTAAAGAAGGTCAAATTAGTGTACTATATGTTGCGGCAAATAGATACATGCAACGTATCAGCAAAATCTGTTCAATTTAGGAATGTACTGATCCTCTATGACCCAAAGATGTTACCACTGAATGTGTGATGTTCTTCTTTTACAGAGAAGTTGATGTTTTTAGATCTCTCCTACTGTGAGCTTGTGAGAAGACACTCCATCTAGGTAACCTAGAAATACTGTTTCCAGAAGTGATCTATAAAGTCTGTTTCTGAGATCATCTTAAGCAGGATGCGCATGCATTGTTTTCAATGTTCAGTTAAACAACTTTGTAATTTGGTATCTCACAGAAACCAATCAAGGTCAGATAACCTAGCCCTTGCTCTTTAACCTACTTCATTTTCAACTCTCTAATTTCCTTTGGGTTTCCAAAACGGAAATGATAAAAAGAGTATGTTGCACAGGATGTGTAGAATTTGGCTGAAAATGAATGAATTTTTCTGAAGTCAGTGTACAGTTTTCAGAGAAGGATAAAATGACCACTGCACTTCAAAATAAGCAGTTGTCAAAACAACTGTGACACACATTCACTATGGTAGTTCAACAACCGATTATTGAACCACCATAAACTTAATTGTGTTGAGTTCAGACTTTTTGACACACGCTAATCACAGACAGACAAGCTACACATTATTAATGACCTGACAAAATCTAAATCCTAATTAATTAGGTGAAAAAGCATTGACAGAATCAGTATAAGTAACAAAAATAAACATTTACATGTAGCTATTTACAGTACATGGAAAATATCTCAGCAGCTTGTTAATCTGCATCCAGTTCAGTTGTGAGGGCTCTCCTTAGCTACCAAAGGTAACCAAGATCACATACTGTACCAGGAAAAACTTCATAAAAGGACGGTGAAAGCCAAAGGGAATAGAATAACATGTAGACACAAAATGAAATCAATGTTACCCTTTTATAAAAGAAAAACCTTGGACAGTTCACAAGCTAATGCCTGAAGGTGCACAAAAACTCCCAGAGTTTAATGAAATAAAATCAGCAAAAAAGTACGCTGCCATTACTGTGACTTGGGTAAATGTTGGCAACGAATAAAACAAACAAACAAAATCGAGCGATTGGGTCAGAAAATTCAAGCGTCAAAGCCATAATCTCACCTGTCAACAATCTCAGCAGCATCGGTTTCAAAGAGTCGGTTTCAAATCTCGACGAAGAGGGTGATGTCACTGATGACTCTTGGCTAATAGGATCAGGATGGAAACAAAGGCCTCGCAAACTCACTGTCCACCTCCTGACTCATCGGAACCACAATGAGACTTCTCCTTCACGCGGCGATGACACAAGCCTCATCCACCTTCACCACCACGTGATCTTGAACTCGTAGATGGGCCTTTTGCAATAGTAGTGGTTGATGAGGTGCTTGTCGCAAACGCCGATGCACTGCTGGTCGGCGGTGATGCCGCGCTCCGCCAGGTCACTGACGATGCAGTGGAGGAGGTCGTAAACGTCCGCCACCGCCTCCCAGGGCCCGAAGGACACGTCCACCTCGCAGTGGTGCTCAAACAGCTTGGCCTCGCTCTCGGTGCGCTCGAAGCGCAACGAGTTGAAGAGCGGGCGCTCGTACGGCGTGATGGGCATCTCCTCCTTGTAGACGCAGATCTTCAGCTTGGCGAAGCGCGCCTTCCTCTGCATGGCCCGCAGCTTGGCGATCTCCACGATGCGCTCCAGATTGTCTGGGAAGAAGAACTTCAGTTTAGGGCTGAAGTACGGTATTTTACTTGCAATTGTGACTGCTCTTTGTGCGCCTTTTTTTATCCATATAAAATGCATCTCCATTTCAACAGAACGAGGAGGCATTTGTCCCAGTCCCTAATGCCAGGGAAAATAAAGCATGTCGTTGCAATTTTACACAGTGCAGAGGGAGCAACATGACCCGGTTTAGTTCATCAAAGGTGTCATTTTTAGCTCTTGATCAAAAGAATGCATTCTGTCAAATGTGCTGTATACGGTAAATGTGGCTGCAACGTTACCATCTGCCGAAAGGTGTACAGGTTAAACCACCCTGCTTGTTCAGTGTGTGAGAGTGGGGAGAGCCAGTCACCCTTGTAGTAGGGCATCAGATCAAGGAAGGACTGGCGAACTCTCTCTCCTGTGAGTGGCTGAGCGTCCTCCAAGCTGTCCAGCAGAGGACCAATAGCGTAGTACTGAGCCTCTCTGTGCACCGCCCTCACACGGTCTCTCTGAGGTAGTTCACCTTCTCGCAGGAAGTTTAAGATGTCTCTGTATCCGGGGAGCGAGCACACACATTATGCACACATACACACACCATGCCGTTTTCTCAAGGTTCAGTCAGTTTATACTTGAAACGAAATCCTACCCTCTGTCGTCTGGTTCTTAGAAATTATGCGATGACACTTCTTTGCCAGAACAGAGTCGGTAGATGCCCCAACTTCCATTAAAATAACAGGCAATACTTACAATGTTATTTTTTTCTGAATGAAGAATAGGCCTCACCCGAAGTACGCCCCATCGCGGTCGATAAAGAAGCGCCCTTCAGCATCGCGTGGAATGTGATGACGCCCGCTGAACATTGCTGCCAGCATGGTGTCATCATATCGCCGCAGAGTCGACAACCTGGTGGTGAAGTTGGTGCCTCCCACATTAAGAGGGATTACCTCAGGAAACTCCTGGTGATTGGATAGAAGAACATTATATTACTGGTCTGGAGACAATGTGACACATTTACTAGGGCCTGCAGCAGCACTCATTATCTGTCAGATAGGTAACAGATGCCGAAAGACACTCCTTTCAAAATATTACTTTGATTCCCATGGCCTGGATGTCCTTTGTCACTTTAGATCATCTTGACTACATGCTTGTGCTATTAATAACCCATGGCAATTACAGGCTTACAACTAAGGATATTATTCTAATCACAGGCCAAATCTCGACAGGACATATTGAGTATATCCGCCGCATGTCAATACGCATGACACTGTGTGCATGGGTTTCCCCAGACACGATTACAGAGGGTCAATCCCAGGAGAGCTACATTGAAAAGGAGCCAATTAGGACAGGGGACCAGCGCTTTATATGGGGTGCTGGACCAATCAAAATAAAGACCACGAAAGAAAGAGCTACTCGGATAGATCATCTGTTGCCTGTGGAGACAGATCAATATAATTTACTTGAAGAAGGAAAGCAATGGAAATATATGTAACCAACATATTTAGAAATAGGCTACACATGGTGAAAAAAATGTCGGTGGAGAGCGACAGAGATGGCGATGTTTTTAACAGTTTGGCAATGACCAGCGCACTCACAGTAAACCATTTAATCCCCTTTAGACAGCAGCTAGAATAAACAACAACAAACGCCCATCCTTACCTCTTCAGATGCGTTAAGGGTGGAACGGAGAGACTTGCCAAGGTTGAGGTTTGGTGCGGGGGTAGCTGGCTTTCGGAAATCATCCTCTGCAGAGTCCAAACTCGACATCGCATCGCCTGGTTTATCAGTCTCACTTGCGGCCGAGAATACCACCATCACTCTCGGCTGAGGGAGCGCTCGTCTCTCCTGAGCGAACCTCCTTACCCGTGAAGTAGCCACGGGTAACGGGCTCGATATATTGAAAGAGACCGGTGGACGTTCTCCGTTAGAAGCCTCGTCTGATCCATACTGCTGCATGCACACACACCAGGTCCGCGACTGGCCAGAGGGTCAGGTGAACTCGATCCAAATGCAGAGGATAAAACAAAATCTACGTTTGCTAGTGAAGGAGAGAATAACAATGTCATCTACCTGGAGGTGTGACCTGTCAAAACAGCTTGTATCTTTGCAGTAGGTTTGCCGTAAGTTAACCTATTTTACTTTGCTTGGACTTGCGCTGACGTACTCTGACATATTGCAATACCGCAGGTCCAAATGTAAGAGTCCGAGGAGAAGCCCACATTAGGTAGGCTACGGCCACAACCACAAAATGCTGTACGCCCACGGTATAGGCTACATCCACTGAACTGCCACAGCGGATGGGGCTACGTTTGATACGTAGATTCGTCCAAGAATTCACGATATGCGTACGTCCTAAACCCGACCAATAGAAAAACGTTATCTTTGCTGTTGAAAAAAAGAAAAGAAAAGTCTTGCAGAACACATTTTGTAGTATTTGAACTATTCTTAATCTTAGCCTGATCAAGACAAGATTGTTAGGAACATTTTCCACAATAGGCTGCTGTCGCCTATCATGATCATTAATTTCGCACTAGATAATATCTCAATGTTATCACTTTAATGAAAATTTACATTTATTTCCCATTTTAAGTAGGCTATTGTTTAGTGTTGAACTTGAGGACTTTCACTTTCATTATACCGCGCGGGAAGTGTAGGAATATGCTATAAGCTATTGGGAAAATAGTGGGGCTGGTTTGTAATTTCCTCTCCTTTTGTTATTCTTTTTATCAACTGGAATACACCAGTGAGCAATAACAAATGTCACTTGTGCGAAAATAGATTAACAAAACCAAAAACTATACTGGCACCGCATCAACAATTTGCATTCCACGTTCTCTTTTTCATCAAAGAAGTTTCGACAATGGCAGGTAATCGCAGGAAGCGACATTGCAGTCGACATTTGTGCGTCAGTTAGTATTTTTAGTTTGTGTTTAAGTTTTAGAAGCACAACATGCGCCTGGCTTTTGCAGTTTATTCAATCATTTTAAAGCCATAGTGAGGGTTTAGCCTAATTATTTGGTCACATTCTTTTTTTACATTACATATAACATAATCTATACATCCTTCGAAAATTGTACTTTATGTTTTGAAAAATTGGCCATATAAATTCTAAACGTTAATTAGGGACACACTGAATTCAAGATAACCTCTGTCTAATAGGCATGTTTGTGTTTAACAACAGCACTTGAGCTCCGAGGGGTTCGTACGAAGTTTGTTGAAAAGGTGTCGAAAGCCGTGATGGACCAACTGTTGGACTACCTCGAGGAGGAACGGGTGCTGAATACAGCCGAAGTGGAAGACATCAAGGAGGAATACAAGCAGAGGGCGGAAAAGGCTCGCCACATCATAGACGCCGTGTTGAGGAAGGGTGATGCAGCCTGCGACACGTTCCTTGCGAGATTCCAGAATATAGATGGCACCCTTTACAATGAGCTTCAACTACACCCCAGGCCTGTTTGATGCCATTGAGAGAAACAATAAACTAGGTATGAAATTTAACCTCACAACCAGATTTAAATGCAAATTGTGTGTAGCTCTCCATCCTAATTCAGTTTGAGAAATCCCTCTGTCCTCTGTAGGCCTGTCAATCTGAATAGGCCTTGGTTTACAGTCATGGTGTCATGATTGTCTTTCTGTCTTCCTCCCTTGTGGGTGTTGGGTCTGTGTTGGTCTGGCAGATTCCATGTGCGGGTTACAACTCGTTTTGTCTTCGATCATTTCCACCACCTGTTTTGTGTTACCCCGCTGATTACCCTGTCTAATGCCCTTTATGTGTGCAGGTCCCTGTCAGATCGGCTCATGTTGCCCCCCAACCCTAAAACTACCATATATGCTCTTTAATGTTTATTGTGTTTTTGAATCTTGGCCATCAATATTTGTAAAATGTGAAATGATTTGAATATTCATAAATCATTCTACATTCATAAACATTTTGAATAAAGAACACATTTTAATGCTGACCGTTGTTGTAATTTTGCTGATAAAGAGATTCCCCTGCTATATTTGTATTGTACAGATTTGTTAAGCTCACCAATTCTGTGGTAAATCTCTGACAAGGAAGCATGATATTTCCACAGTAAACTACTTCCAAGTTCAACTAGAAAGCAACAAAGAACTGTCCCTCACTGAGTAATAATGATATTGAATACATCAATATTCTGTTAATGGTGCAGTAAAGTGGGCTGCGGTCCCCCATAGGATGGCACAGTGGGTTTGCACTGTTGTCCTCCTGAGTCTTTCGTGTCATTTGTTGACCCAGTTTCTCTCACATCTCCCCAGTTGTGAGATGCCCCCCGTTGCTAGAAATATGGAACATTCCGTGATCTGCCACGAGTAACACCACCATATAAGGCGCATAGACTAAAAGAGAAATAAACAGATTATTGCTGGCTAATATAGCTTCTATGTGCTATTATAACGTCAACAGTAACAAGAAAGTGATTACAGCATAGGTAACTGCATTATAGCATTAAGCGGCAGCAATTATGACCAATTGCAAAGACTGGGATCAAACATGGTAAATGTGAGCTACGATAGCGTGGTGTTCTTTCCTCTCAAGAGCATACATGACAGCTAGCTACCATGTACGTTATCAGGCCACTTTACAGCTGCTAATATGGACGCAACAGGCCCTGATGACAACCTTTTCCCCAGCGAAGGCAGAGTTGACACACGCTCTGCTTCCTTGTCCAATTAAAATTGCAGTTAATTGCACATTTTCTGAGCGGAGAAGGACAAACGGTTTTCAGACGATCATTATTCGGCGCAGGACGCCTGTTATCTCTTCTCACATTTAAATGCAGGCAATCTTCTTGTTCTCCAGGCTTGCAGCTTCCATTAAATGATCTAGTATTAGTAGTGACCTCAGACTTACACCCCGTGTTTGACCTGTCATTTATTCGTATCTTGTAACTATACGGGCAAGTATCTATTTGATGGTCTGGCCGTCTGGGATATTCTGCAACTCAAAAAACTTTGATTTGGAACGTTTCCACTGAGGGCTGGGTGACACACGAGGGATAAATGGTGTACTAACCTCTCGGAAAAACAGGAAGCAACCGTCACACCTAGTGTGAAACGCTACATACACTGTAACTAGCTCCCAGTCTGCAATCGGCAAGAGCAACCGGCTGCATCTTTTCCAGTGTTTCCTCCCAGCAGTGTGGCCCCACCTCCCGGAGGAGTGCAGTGGCAGAGCTATATAAAGACATAGAGAGCAGCTGAGCACATGAGACAGCAGGAACATTTCTCCTCGGCTGAGGGAGGGAACAAGCGCTACAGACCAGCCAGACTAGCATAGGAGCTGCCAGAGAGCTGCTCGTCTTGTAAAGCCGGAAATGAGAGCTTTGAGGATAGAGGTGGTGAGTGGAGCTGGAATGGCAGGTGTCTGGACAGGTTTCTCCACACCAGTAGTTACGGAGTACGACATGTAATACTGTATAAGAGCTGTACCTGGATAGGCATGTGGAGACATGTCAACTGCCACACACACACACATAACAACGCACATACTGCATTTTGCTAACGTTCATCTGATTTCAATTATTGACCTTTGGGGTATTTTCGGGGTAAAGGGAAAGGTCAACCTCATTCGTCAAAAGTCAAAAGAGGCCATTTAATTGGACATACAAAAAAGAAAGAAATTAAGCACAATTTTCAATTGGAATGTGAGAGTTACAGTACCGTTGTCAAAATCACTAATGTCCCCATTCCTGTTACAATCAAACCACAAATACATCATAAAACATCATTTTAAAGTATTCTACATCCAACTTACAATAACACATTTGAAACCACGTATTTACAAAAGATGCTCATGCATAAGTACACACCCATACACTGTGGTGTGTTTGTGTGTGGAATCGTGCATTATTGTGTGTGTGTTTAATTAGGTGACTGTCATTGTAAGCGTGTATTTGGATTTGTGCGTTTGTGTGTGTAATTGTTTGCAATGGCAATTGTGTCCACATAATGTAACTGTGTGTGTGTGTGTGAGTGTGTAACTGTGTGTTCTACGCTAAACTACCACCAACACTAGCGGCAATAATAATACAAAGCACCACACAACAAATGATGATCATAATTTTCTTCTACATGATCGGATTACGATTCAGATCCAAACCAAGATACAAGCAGGGTATACGACAGCGTGTCCACGCAGCAAGGGGAGCAGAAGAAGAAACAGGTCAGCTGAATGTTAGGAACATCACAACAACCCTGCCAACAGGAATCCAGTTCAACGTCAAACCTCTTGTCCACTGTGTTTTCTTATACCTTCTCTTTAGCACCATGAGCACCGATAATCAGACGCAATGTCATTGCGCGCTCATGCAAATCTCCAGATTTACAGATTTCTGTATTAACCTTCGGTGGGAGGGCAAACACATGCAGCACAAAGCACACAATGGCACACACTGCATGCATCATTCAATAGACTAGTAGACAACTCCACATATGACTTGATTAGCTACATAGCTATCTGTGTGGAGTTTAAAAGGGATTGACAATATAGTATAAAAATGCAGTATAATACATAACTGCATGAAGTCCAATTGTTAGATAATTAGCATTTACCATGCAATGTCATTTCCTCCCAAACATTTTTCTCTTATAGAAAATACTACTAAGCCTAAATGGCATGCAAGGCCCACATATGACCACTGGGAGGCGATATTGACCAGACTTTCTCCATCTACCAAAAAGCATGAAGGAAAAGGATAATAAGCTGTCCATAGACGCTGATCTAAAGCCAGATTCAAGAGGTCTCTTGCGGTTCAATATTGATGAGTTTCCCAAGTAGCTTAGAGTGTGCATACAACTTTTAAATGAACTGCATGACTTTAATATTAACATGGCTGGGTAACTCCAGGTTAACGGCTGCACACCTGAATACAAATTCTTACGCACTGACTTACCTTCAATTCACAGACATTTGTTCTAGTCATTGGCGGCAGGCGAAACTCATTATGTGGAATAAAAAGCCTAGTCCAGTTTTATTCACTGTCTAATTTGAAAGCCAATCAAATTGGACCGGGTCCAGCACCGGAGATGAGTAAAGTGAATGACTTTGCTAAGAGCACCATTCCAGTCAGAATGCTGCCACTAAGACTCTGAGTGGATCCGGTTAAAAGCAGGAGGCAAGGCAAGCTTGGGTTTCTCTGAGGCGCTAGCTTCTAATACATATTATAGACGCTGATAGCTTACTAGCCGATACGTTAGACCACTGCTATTACAGGGAGGGAGGGATACAGGCCGGGCTGTATCGATTAGGAATCGAATCCCACAGGCAAACGATCTCTTTCTCCTTCTGGACGTTAGCGGTTTTTGATAAAGACAGGCTAAGCAGGCATTGACTATACGGCACAACGACGTTAGCGTGTTTGGTGTCACGTTAGCGCCACGTCTAAGGCTCATGCAGCGGGATGGCACTCAGCCCCATGGGACTCACCCTCCTGGCTTTACTCTGGTACTTCACCGCTTTCTTCGTGTCAGACACGGCCCGCTCCACGTAGTCCACGGAGTGCTCCACGTTGTACTCTATACGGTCTATCATCTCTCCCTGGGAGGGAGAGAGAGCGAAAGGGAAGGAGAGGGAGAGAGAGACAGAATAGGACCAGGGTTTGAGGTTAATATCGTCATCATCATGATCGTGAACCATGGTTGAGGAGTTAGTGGTGTCTGCCGATGCAGGTATCTGTGTGTGTGTGTGTGTACACATGCAAGAGTCCCACCTGGCTCTCCACCAGCATGGCCATGTCCATGAACATGTCGTGGAGCTCCCTGATGCCTTTCTCCAGCTTAATGATCTCCGTGTGTCTCGTCTCAATCTCATTCATGGCCTGCTGGGTGATGTTGGAATCCATGATGATCTGGGACAGGGGAAAGTTGGAGTCAAAAACATGGCCGAATGTGGAGAGCCAATCTATTCCACACGAACCGACGCACACAAACATAGACACGCAAGTCGACTCAACTCATCGGTGTTGAGAATACTCTCGTCTGACCACAGTGGATTTGGCTTACAAGTCACGGGCAACAGTATTGTCCTGAGTGCCTGAAGTGTGTATGCGTGTGCGTGTCACACGCAGAAGAAAGTCCGCCGGTTCACGTTTTGAGAGTAGCGCACGTCTGCGGTGCCTTTTCAGTGTGCTAGAATGTGTCCTTTTAGTGTGTGTATACTCGTGTGTGTGTGTGTGTGTACCCGCTTGCTTGTGCGTGTGTGGTTCTCTCACCCCCGATGTGAAGATGGCAGGGTTGTCGCTCTCCAGCATGCTCTCCAACTCCTCATTGGTCGTGTTTCTGCCAGCTACAGGGACAAAGACAAGCCACAGATTGTGTCTCTCAACACCAGAATGTTCCCATTCTAGATCGTCTTCTTAATACCGGTTGGAAAAGCAAGTTGTTGGTGAATGCGGAAAAGAAAACGAATCAGGAAAGAAATGACCTTCGTTTTAAAAGCGATTCAGAAGAAAGTCGCCCATGAAGTCATTGTATCGGCTGGTACTGAGGTCGGCTAAAACACAGACATGTCAGGGAGTCAGATGGCTGAGCGGTGAGGGAGTCGGGCTAGTAATCGGAAGGTTGCCGGATCGATTCCCCGCCCCGCCAAATGACGTTGTGTCCTTGGGCAAGGCACTTCACCCTACTTGCCTCGGGGGGAATGTCCCTGTACTTACTGTAAGTCGCTCTGGATAAGAGCGTCTGCTAAATGACTAAATGTAAATGTAAATGTAAATGTCAAGAAATGCACGCGCACACACACACACACACGCAGACACACCCACAAATCCCCCTCCCACATACAATGTTCCATCTAGCTCCCTTGGCTCCAGACACATGTTGCTGGGCTGCATGATGTCACCTCTTCATGACGATCTGCATGTGGAACCCTCCAAACAGGGTGGGCTATGTGTGTGTGTGTGTGTGTGTGTGTGTGTGTGTAGGCAGTGTGGGAAGGTCTAGTACATACGCGTGTGTATGCCATTTCCTTGTGTGGGCTTCAGTGTGTGTGGTGCATGCTTGAGTGTGTGTGTGATGTGTGCTGATGTATGTGTGTGTGCGCGTGTGTGCGTGCGTGTGTATGGTGTGTGAGTGTGTGCATGGTGCTTGTGTGTGTGTGCGTGTGTATGCGCGTGCGTGCGCCGACACATTGCGCTGTCAGCTCAGGCCCCCACAGCCCCATCCAGACAATTAGGCTGGGAGGATAAGAGAGTGGAGAAGAAAGGCGTCACTGTGGGATTAATCACACACTGGCCTCTCTCATCTCCCTGTCTCTGTCCTGCTCTCACAGCCCTGCTCCCAAACACCCAATCAGAGCAGCTCAAAACCACCGGCTCGAAGGAGCTCTCTTAACAACAGGGAGGGCAGCATGGAGTGGGCTGCCGGTTGGGTCTACTGTTTCATTCCAAAGCGTAGTTCCACATTTGGGGGAATTCGAGAGTGGGTTGCAGAGCTATCGGAGGCATTTTATTGGTAAATGTTTTGTTTTTGTGGAAGGGGGGGGGGGGGTTCAAACTACCGTGTTACACAACAGGTCCCACCAGAGAAGTGAGAGATCACCTGTTGGCTAGGTGGTGTCATTGACTCTTTTCATGGTGGAGGAAAAGAACATTTCTGGTCGGTAACCTTAGTGGCTGACCCTGTGATTCCATGCCTGCCTGCCTGCCTGCCTGCCTGCCTGCCTGCCTGCCTGCCTGCCTGCCTGCCTGCCTGCCTGCCTGCCTGCCTGCCTGCTTGCCTGCCTGCTTGCCTGTCTGTCTGCTTGCCTGTGTGGTGGAAGATAGATAGCACAGCCTGGGAGCGAGGGCCATTGTCTACTGGGGGCGACTGAACGAGACATTTATCAGTTGGTGTGAAAAAGGCCAGCATGTGCTGTGATCAATAGCGTGGGGAAGGCATGTAAGCAAACAAACACCTAAACACACCCACACACCCACACACACACACACTTTGCATGTACGTCTTAACCCCTCAGCCCCAGCCAAAGTCAATGAGTCCCACCCCTTCTCTAATTGCCGTGGGGAGGAAAGAGTGAGTCATTCCTGATTGGCAAGGACTAGGAAACACCTGCTGCTGTCGCTGCCCAACCATGGCAACCCATCCAATTGTAGAGTTGCAATGTTAAACCCCGATTTTTGCAGTGTCTTTAAGTGTTTTTGTGTGTGTACGTGTGCGTGTGTATGTGTGTGTGTACGTGTATGCGTGTATGTGTGTGTGTACGTGTGTGTGCGCAGGCATTTCCATAACGTGTGAGAACAATTGGTAAATCTCCTACAAATGATTCCGCTCAACCCTAGTCCCGTGGTTCCAACTGGGCCCCAAGGCTAGACCCTAAAGCACCCACCCACCCGCCCACACACCCACCCCCTCCCTGCCTCTCCCCTCACTGGGCCACAATGAGCCAGACCCAGGGCTAACAGCAGTCTGGCCTCCCTTCCTCCACACCCTCCCACTCACAGGTAAATGGAAGTCTCCAGTGCTGTTCTGGAAGGTACTGGCGGGGGGGAGGGGGTGTAATAATATGATGGTAGATAATGTCAGGTGAAGGGTCAATTGTGCGTGAGAGCTACAACCTCCGGTAAGACAGCTCATGGATAGACAGACGCACAAAATGTGCTACGGCAACAGTGATTGAAGCCAACAGATTCTGTGGACTATGTGGGCTACTCTGTGTGTAATACTGCATGGGCTGTGAAAGTGTAAAACGACCAACGGCGATACTACCGTCTCCTGTGCGTGTGTGTGTGTGCGCGCCGGCTCAGCTGCGGCCCTGTTGTGTGGCTTTGCCTGGTTAAATATTGACTCAACGCTGCTAGCACTTCCTGGCTGCAGCACACCTGTGGCTCACCTGGGAGTCAGAAGCCCCAGTGAGACACACACACGCACGAGTGCACACCGAAACGCACACATGCATCGAGTCAGAGACTCACTCCCACACAGACTGGGCTGGGGACAGGAATAACTAAGACTGTGCACAAGAGAGGCTGGGGGGGGGGGGGGGTTGGTTTAGAGTCTCTTATCTCGACGCGTTGCTGTGCATCGGAGATTCCTGCCCGGCATGACAACAAAGGCAATTCGAACGAGAGAGCTCGGTTTGAATTTATCGGTTTGAAAATGGCTGCGGCCTCCCTTCCGTTGACTTGACAGGTGAGCAGAGCAGCACAGACTCGCACGCAATCGATCCCAATAGGCATCAAATGGACGGATGGAAGATGGACGCCTCTTTTTAGCATTCAAAAGGGGCCCAGGGACTGGCGGAATGATTTCCCAGCAACATTGGATTTTTCACCTACGGACTCTTGGGCTTCCAGGGCGAGCCTCCCTACAGCTTGTCTCATCAGCGGTAATCATTTCAGGGTCCATTTTCAGCCCCCTGTCATTTACTCATAGCTTCAATGCATTCAATGTTTATATCACCTTCTATTCAATAAACCCTGTGGGCACAATCACGCAACTAACGTTGATCCGAGATGAAATGACGGCGACGTTCCCAACTCAGGGTTCGGTGGGAAACAGGAAACTGTTGGAAGTTTGCTCCGAGGCTGATAAAACAGTCTAAACTGTGCGAAGGGGAAAATTAATTTCAAAGAGGATATTAAAAAGGAATATTGGAATTGCTTCGCCTAAAGACCTTGTTTACTGAGATTTCCCACAATGCCCTTCTTCTCCAGCGCGCCCAGCGAGCCGAGCCCTTGGAGTTGATTTCTTCATTACTGCCCTCCAGTCTGAATCTGAGAGGGCAGAATTGTGTGTTTGAACCGACATTTCACCCTCCTCTGAAGAACAAAGGGAGAGCATACCTAAACGATATCTCCCAGCTTGTGTAATCTAGGAACAGGGGGACGGTCAGACAAGACCAGTGTCGGGAGAAGTTGTAAACACAGCCTGGCTGATGTGAGCTAAGGGAGAGCTCCTGCTCGCCGTGGCGTCGACGGTGCGTTTGAGGAGATTGTTTTTTTTGCACAACCCTTTCGGGAGGTCTTTGTAGAGATGGAGGAGGGCCAGGGCAATGTGAGTAAGCTCTCCTCTCCGGGTTTTGGCGGGAACTTCCTGACTGGTATGACCTTATTTTTTCCATTTTGTGGTGAGATCTCAAGAGATTACACGATTGAACTCATGTCCAATAACTACTTAAAGTGTGTGCTACTACTTTGGGCTTGGCCACACCAATCCATCGATTAGCACACCGTTGAATGTAGCATCGAGGCTGCAGCTGACTTACTCAGAGATGCTATGGAGGTATAGCCACACACACACAGCATCCATTATAAGACTAAAAGGTTTGAACAAATACAGAAGACATCAAAGCAGACATGAAACAACTCACGACGCCTGCGTGGAACTCACACACACACCAGTTCAACACACACATCACCAATGGGTCGTCCCCATCAAAGATGACTACACGTAAAAGTTGATCCACCTGTCTTCCAGCACGCATGCAAACATCCACATGAATTATGCATGCGAACAGATGGATCCTACGCATGTAAATATATGGTAGCAAATGAGCATGCACACTAACCCCTCAACCAAACATCCGGAATTTAAACCCTGTTTGTTTGAATAAAGTCCCTGTGTCTGCGCTGGAAAAGGCTCATTATGGCAACATTGAGATGAAGGACAGAGAAACTCATAACAACCTACTTAATTATGCATTGTAACAATTTCCCATATTCTTTTGCATGAGTTCATTTCGAGCGGTTTTGTGTTTCATTGCCACAAAATCGACACATGGTAAATAGACAAAAATTTGAACAAAATAGAATGACTCAAAATCGAAACCTATCCAATCAATTAATTTTTTGTCTATTACTAATGTCTGATTGCATACTGCAGCCTAACATCCAGCTCGCAGGCTATAATCGAGTGTCGAGACTGCTCCAACGGGGAACCCTCCATGAGGGACCAAGGCACGGAACAAATGCACTCATCTGGATTCTCTGCTCACAAGTGGCACATATTGGGTTTGGTCATGGCCATACACACGCAAACACACACAGATACACATAAACGGGTGCGCTCACAAACACAGGCTCAGATGTGCACGGAGAAACATATCTTATTTAGATACACACACACACACACACTTACTGATCTCCAGTTGTCTCTGAATGCGGCCCTTGCAGCGCTCCCGGTAGTCGGACTGCGTGGCGTTGTACTCTGACATCACCTCCACAAACTTGCGAGACAATGTGGAATGCTGACAGAGCAACCAGAACAGATGTTAGTTATGTTACAATAAATGTTCTTATTGCAGCTACACAAGGCATGACTAACTCCAGTCCTGGAATACCACTGAGAGGAGCAAATTAACTCGCTGCCAGAATTGGAGCCAGAATTAGCCCAATTGCTAACACAAAACCGTAAACCGCTAAACCACAGTGGACGACCGCTGTGATCGACAGTCACTACAGCCATACCTGCGTCTTCCGTATCCTCAAGTCTGCAGATGACCTATTCAACCCTTCCTCATGTTCAATTGACTGTTCAATACCTGAGGAAAATGAGACACACAATCACTTGACTATTTCGACCAAAGGTCTAATAAAGGGTTTTAACATTGGTTTTGGATGGTCTTGGATGGTGTCATCACAAACATGGATTCTGGAATAGGGCTTGGGGGTTTAGACATGAACGTGATAAACAGAGAATTTGCCGATGGGTGCGTCATACAGCTTACTCTTTAACTTGGAGCGCACTTTGTTGGCAAACTTCTTGATGTCTGTCATTAGCTGCTCCAGTTCGGCCTTGGTTTCTGCAAAGAGAAGTGGAGTGTGAATGAATGAAAGACTGAGAGTTGGAATAGAGGAATAGAGAGGAAGAAAAGGTGCCAGAACTGAAGAAAGGACAATTGCCACGCTTTGCACACCAGAGTGAACAAGAGCTGTCTTGGAGGACAACTTTGTCTTTGTTATCTGTACAAACCTATACTATATTCAAAACAAAAGCAAGCTTTATTCCAACATGCTGCAACATCATGAATGCTAAGATGTGGAGGCACAAGAGTGCCATCCTCAGGAAGAAATACACACAATGCTTCTTATAGCTTGATTATTAATCCAAATCATGTTTTTTCCAACAACAACGGATCCGTCCTGGTTGGCCGTGATCTGTTAAGAGTGACCCAGTTTCTCTCCAGCTCCTAGATCCAGCCCACTCAGTGTTCTACTAGACACCTACTGGAACAGGAATACGGTCATTTCACTCTCCTTGTCCTCTGATTTGATTAGGCCCTGATTTTCTCAGAAAATTATATGATGGTAGATAATGGAGTGGAGACAAAAAAGGAAAGAAGAAAAAGAAAAATTGAGGAATGTTCAGGACTGCACTCATGTACATTTAAGTGCAGGTATTGTTTTTTTGTTTTTTTTTGGGGGGGGGGGTGGTGAGTCAGTCAAAGGCCACCACTGTGATTGATATATCTTATTCCATCTGACCCTGATATCTCATTTCTGGCAGCCAAGCAAGTGTTTGTTTGTGTGTGGTGAGATTTAAAAAGGCCTTTTTTCGACCCATATTAATTCAGAGCTCTCTTAATCTGCATTGACAAATGAACCTTAGAGCACAAAGACGTCTGGTACTCAGGCTTAGTTCAAACCAGATCATTTATAGCTATCAACTATTGAAATACACTTTATACTGTGCTGTACTTTTGATATCCAGTTTCCAACGAGCACCTGTGCAGCTTCAGAGAAAACCGCCCATCAGGACTGTGATCGAAACAAAACGATGTTGCATTGATCATCTTCCTGCATCCTTGTCATGCCTCCAGAGTAGGCTTCAATCAATGACGCCCCATGGTCAGGGGTTTTAAAGGATGAAGTTGCAGCTATATCAACTGTCAGTTCTCTGTTAAGTGGAAGAGCGGTGTCGTGGCTGTCATCTGATTCAGAGTGTTGAATAAGACACCTGCAAGCAGATGTCATTTTCGAGCCGATAACAAGGTTCGGCAAGTTGAGGTAACACATGAGCAACCATGTTTGTGAGGTGTGGAACCCCTCACACTCAGGGGAGGGGAAGAACTCGATCGAGGAGAAGAACTGAAAATGTATTCCGTCTTCAGAACCACAGCCTTCAATTTTGTATAAACCCCAAAGGAAAACCCTCTCCCTGATGACACCAAAACAAATTAACTGATTGAAAAAATCTCTCGCTGTCGAAACCACCATCGATGGCACTGCAGATTCAATACGGGCACTTTCGAACCCATCACGATGCACAAAGTCGGTACGATAGAGTGCTTTGGTAATTACAGCAATATTAATCTAATAAGACATAATGAGAGAGAGTGTGTGCTGTATCTTTCAAAATGCAATCCAGGGGGAAAATTGCCCACAGGAGTTCTATAATTAGAATTTACATTTCACTTGACATCGTCGCTGTATCTGACAAGGAATATGAATCGTATGCAAATGGCGGACTTCTTTTTTCTATTTACCATCTTAACTCCTGTGGTTCTTATCAGACCCCTTTGACTAACCTCTCTCTGTGAGGTCAAAACTGACTAGGCAATCAGAATGCACTTGAGATTAATGGCAATTAGTCAATCTCTTAACTAATAAGGACCAATTTGGGCGACGTTTAATCGTTTCACTAAGGCTCCCACGGCTTCTCCTGTAGGTTTTCAATTGGCAGACAAATATCAACTTAAAACAAATACAACCATATGCGATGCGATGTTTCTTTTGTTAAATTGCAGGAAATACTTATATCGCTATTAAAATGACACTGAATACAGTTTCTACACACAGATAAACCTTTCTAATGACCTTTCAGGCAAGCAAATTGTGTTTCTTTTGGGGTCATGGAAGGTTACAGTCATGGTATTTAAGAACAAGAATTTTCCTGAATCACACTTTCCCACGGAGTTGCATTAGACAGCCAGACTTGGGGTGTTATGTTCGTTCCATCCAACAGGACAGGGGTAAACCCAGTGGAACACAGGGTGGGTGGATGGGTAATATAGAGCTGCCATTTGACCGTGTGGCCTTTCACTGATATAGACCCTGATTTATGACTGGGCTTTAATGAAAAGAGAGGATCAGAGATGTCTTCCAACAAGAGTAAGGTGTGCTTGTGTATGCCTTTGTCTGTGTGCGCGCGAGTGCATGTTTGTTCGTGTGGGCGGGAAGGTGCACGTACCAAAAATTCCTTCCATTTCACTCTCGGACCTGAAGCAGCAACTGCCCACTCTCTCCCTGTCTATCATCCTTTCATCCCAGAAAGTGCAAAGCAAGAGAAAGGAAGAAAGAGGAGGATGGAGACTTACTCTCATCAGGGTTGGGGGCGGCCAGGATGGCGCTGTGGTTCCTCTTCACCTCCTCCACCTTCTCTGACAGCTCCTCGATGAAGCCTCGGATCTCCTCCACCTAGTCGTACAGAGAGGTTTACAAACTTCCGGCCGGGCCTCAGGCAGCAGGGGTTAGCCATGCACAGGCTCATTTACTTGTGTTTTCCGAAAGCACAAAGTTGTGTTTTCGAGACGATTCTTCCCTACTTGCGAGAAGCTTTGGAGCGCGGCGTGTGAGAGAACACAGCGCTGTACGATGAACACGAATAAAACACACACATTTGGGTCTGCCAAAAAGATGCAAGACCCTCTGCTGTTTTTGAGATGCGTCCAAATCCTTTCCATTATTTACACACAATAAAACGAACATTATCCGCCTACTACCTAAAAGACGACTTTCATCTTAGGCAGATCGTTTGTCAATCCTATAATATTACGTTTTTGTTTGTTTGATATTGACTCAAGCATATAGCTAACTGCTAAAGCAGTTCAGATATTGAAGGAAATTCTATTGATACTATATTTCTTGCTAAAATTCATCGACCTCATTCCATTCCATTATTGGCCTTCCATTCCATTCCAGCTCCCAGACTCTTTAGCTCTTCTACCAGCGCCTGGTTCATTCATTTCCAGTGATGTAAGCATGGTGGCGTCTCCATGGGGAGCTGGTCTAAATATCACTTTGCAAGTAGGAGAGAGGAGAGATATAGGTTACGTCAACTTGTGTGTGCCACGCTAGCACAGATGCTACATCAAGCTAAGGTAGTCTGGGAAAGGTCCTCACGGGGGTTCAGTGCTCGAAACTGCTTAGTGGGGGCTGGTTTAATGTGTTCTCGTGAGCTCAGTCTCTGCATGTGGGCTGCCTGATGGGAAAATGAGTCCTGAATCAAATGGAGGAAGTCCCTGGAAGACTACAATGAGCCATGCAGTGAACCAGGAGAGTGCAGGAGTTGTTACACAGGAATGCTCAAGTCTGCCTGACCACACCATGGAGACTATTGTTCTTGAGAATTCGTAGAAATGTTTCTAAGATACTTACAGCCAAGTTCAAAAATATTATTATTTTCAGTAAGAAAACCAAAAGTCAATGGTGGTTAATCATTTCCCAATCAAAGTTGCAGCAGACTATTATAATTACTTCAACATACAACCGCAACTGGGAATTGGCAACCTGAATGCGTCAACTATGGAGTTGAGTCATGAAGAAATCAAAAATCCCCAGGTTAGTTCTATAGTGCATCATGCTAATGTGAACCAAAGCTAGCTTGTCTCAGCGGCAGCGAGACGCTAACACGTTTTTGATGATCGCATCAGTGCATCTTCACGCACAGTCCCATGGTCCTTTGATGACTGCTCTCATCCTGTAGGTATGGGGGGATTGCGGGAGGGGCTGTGAAAGTACAAGGCTATGCCTCTGAGCCGGTGTAATTAGGGGGCACGGAAACAGTGCTTGCAGAGAGATATGTTGACTTCAGAGTTCAAAGAGTGCAAGCGAGACATCCGGCAATCCAGCTTCACGTCCTGTTTAACTAGTGTGCCGAGTTGCAAGGCAGCTTCTACACTGTCTACAAGTGTTAGAACTGGGAATGGTTCAACAAGACATCCTCACCACCCGTCATCACTGCACGTATGTATGGGGTGGAACTTTCAATTACCTTTTTCATACAGGCATTCGTACTGTATGTGCGGACAAGTTTTCAAAGGATGACAGAGCTAGGTGGCCGAACACCCTGTAAACACTGATATGTCGATGATTTTGACCATTTTGAAACATTGACGATAAATGTTCACCTAACTAAGTTTGTATTCACTGAGAAATGTCTGTCACAAAGTACAACCACAGAGGTGCATGGAAACGTCTCAAAGTGAGAGATACGAGCTAGACACACTGTCCTGACATCAGAATGGGATTTATTCGCCATGAAAGTTTGCACTGACAAGGAATTTGCTTTGGCAGGAAGGTGCATACAATAAACATATAGGAATCTTAAATTTAAATACGTGGTCTAATAATACTAAAACTATCAGTAAAAAGTGGAATACACTAAAATAGAAAAAAAGTGGGCATTAAATAAAATATAAATTGACAAATTACAATATAAATTGACAAATTACAATATAAAAGTTTTAAGACATGAAGTCTTAAATCCCTAGGCTCGGCACTGACGTTCGCTTACGGAGCTCCAACAAAGATGAAGACGTACTGGAGACTCAGACATGTGACAAGGCTTCTACAGGGTGCACACAGGGGTCAACAAGGCCTTTACAGTACCTGCACAAAGAAATCGTCCATGAATCTGTCCTTGTCCATGGCGACGGCCACATCGTCCTCCTCCTCAGCCTCCTTGCCCTGTAAACCGAGAGGGAAATTAAACGAAGACGTCTGGTGTTTTCATCCACCAGTAAAAGTCGTGAAACCAGCATGACTCAGGAAATACACACGAGGTGCTTCGGAGAGAAAACGCAAAAAGGCCTTTTGACGCTGCATAATATTCACGGTGCTTCAACAGAACCCCTGCCATCAACACTACCTGCCTACAATTCAAGTGTAAAAGGAAAGAATAGCAACAGGAAAAGAAAGGGGGGGGGGGGAAAAACAAGGACGCACATGACACCAGATCCAATTTATCGTGTCGAAAAGAGAGAAATCAAGGACGGCTGTCTGCTTATAGAGGGAGAGCCTCCCAGGGCCTCCTGAAGGGCTATCATTACCAGGGAGGGTTTGGCAGCTGGGGGGCGGATGCCGAGGCCTAAAAGCCATAAATGTTTCATGTCTCTCCTGGAGGGGGTCGTGGGGGGGGATTGGGGGGTTGGGGGTGGGGGTGAGGGCTGCAGCCCAGCAGGGTCAAGGTTCACCCTCATCCAGAGTGTCGTTTCTCGTGCCTCAGAGTGTGGGCACGAGACAAGTGCGCATGGCACATGACACCCTAGTATATCGGTGTCCCTGAGACAATAGAGAGAGCTGAGGGGTGGCTGTTTAACACCTCACCAGGGAATAAGGGGGCCATGGAGAGAGAGGGGTTGGAGCACAATTAAATATGGAGAAAAAAAAGCAGAATGACCTCATAACCAGAGGGGGCCGACGGTTGCCGGAAGCACCTTTGTTGCATATTAATGACGATATACCTTGCTTCTGTGCTATGGGACTGAGGTATTGCACAAATGAGCTGACATTGAGAACGATGCCTCACCTGCCTTATGTCTCCCCTTTCGTCATCTATATTGAAATTTACATTACATTTAGTCATTTATCAGACGCTCTTATCCAGAGCGACTTACAGTAAGTACAGGGACATTTCCCCCGAGGCAAGTAGGGTGAAGTGCCTTGCCCAATGCCCCCATGTCATTTTGGCATGGCCGGGAATCGAACCAGCGACCTTCTGATTACTAGCCCGATTCCCGATATGGATTCCTAGGCTCTCCTGTAATGGTGCCATGGCTTCAACCGGTGAATGAGAAAGAAACTTCAAAGAGAGTACGGTGGATTCAGTTAGAACAGAATAATTTGATGATTCCCTGGAAATGCAGCAAATGGAATCCTATTTTACGTGGGCGGAGAGGGTAATGTGGAAACAAGCAATGAGGTGCTTTATTTATGAGCTTGAAAGCATGCTGTAATCTCATTTTCTTTTTCTTTTCTTTTGTTGTTGTTGTGAATTTGCATCAACAAATAACCTAATGAAGAAGGCTCCTGGGTAGAACAACAAAGATGCAAGGCAACAGGCTAAACCACTTCACTTTCAATAGCCAAAGCAGCTGTTTATAAGGGCGTTAGGTACGACAATCAAGCCAAATCTCACCAGGGAGGGGGACCTTTTTCACTGTCGCACACTCATCCTGCTCCTACACACATTTGTGGGAGGGCTCAGGAAGGGAGACAATAGCTCCAGCCTCCGATCTGTGAGTGGGCCTACACCACAGTCATTATAGCCTTCAGCCCACACTGACACCACATTATCTCTATGACATGAGTGCCTTTCCCCTCACCACACACAAACACACACCCTCGAGAGCGCCGCACGCTTGCGCACGCCCACGCACGAGCCCCCCCCCCCCCCCCCCCCCCCCCCCACACACACACAATCCATCAGCAACACACGGCCACGCACATCACGCACGCAGGAACCACCTGACGTACCCCTCTTCCCCCCCCCCCCCCCCCTCCTTTCCGCCCACTCCAGCTTTCCACCTTGGACGGGTAAAACATGCCTTCTCACGACTGCTGTTGCGCCGACTCACTGTTTAACTCAGCACCATCTGCCCCTTACACTCATCCACAGCTCGGAGAGAGCTGTCACTGCTGGCACAGGGATGTGTTGGATAACACATGGCAGGTGATCAAGTCAAGCCGGTGATATCAGGACTGACCAAGGAGAAAGTCCGAAGCGCCTTCCACCCAGTCCAATATCCGCCCCCCAGCTGAGAAGGGATGACCCCTTGCCACCTTAACGAGCTAGCTGTCTCTTACACACATCCCTAGCCCGCTCGTCAAAGTTGTAACATCGAACGGAAGCCGATTCTTTCCAGCCTTCTATCGGATCGGACATTTTGACACCGATCCAATTAAAGGAGACCTTTAAAAAAAACGGTATTGGATCTGTCCTTGCGATGACTATAGCTCCAGTTTATCGGATGAACCCTTTCTCAAATCATGTCCACTGATCGGAGTCTGAGCACCAGGCCTGACGTTTGGGGACCGGCCACTGAACGCTGTCGCGCGAGTCTCCAACCTGTCTGCCCCACTGTGCGTTTGAGCCCAACACACCGCACCTCACAGGGCATCTCCAGTGCAGGGCAGGTGTTTCATCATAAATGTCCCCCAAGGCGAGCCGAAGCATCTGACGACAGGCCCACTGGCCTCAACAGCTGCTGACTACACAGAGATAAGACACAACAGACGCCACAGTCAAAACAAATAGCAGAAAGGGATTAAGCAACGAAACAATTCAATTTTAAAACAAACACGGGTAACAGTAAAAGCCCCCCCAAAACACCCAGGAAGTAGCTTTCTGAATGATAAGCTACTACAGTGGGGGAGTAAAGGAAAGCTACTAACGCCTTCGGTTTGCTTCATGTCAAGCTGTCGTCTTCTGGGGGCCGTAATAGCCTAGACGCAGCATGACAAGTCGCAGTATGTAATAGCCTTTTCCTAATAGCAGCACTCTGCAGCATCTCGGATGAATGCCAATGCGGCCTTTGCGGAATGACAGGCTTTTTCAGAAGTGGGGACGTGAAGTTTGGGGTGATGGTTGATGTCCAGCAAAGTTGTGGTTCATGACATTGCATTGGTGATTCCAAATGTCAAAACCTGAGTGGAATATGGATGAATGAAACACCGAAACATATGTGTTCATGTATGAGAGAAAATGACTTGAAAACCCTGTTGTATGTAGTACAGTATACATCGTTGTGCATACACACACACCAAACGACTTCCCATGAATATGATATAGAGGCACATTGAACAGGCTACTATTTGGTCACACCATGGCAGGAATGTGAGAATGACCGTGATTGGTCAGTGCTGTCAGAGAACCCAGGTGAAACACTGTCATCCACTGATGACCAAGCTGCTACACAGGCTCATCTCCACCCTCCTGGCACAGTCCCAGCTCTGTGTGTGTGTGTGTGTGTGTGTGTGTGTGTGTGTGTGTGTGTGTGTGTGTGTGTGTGTGTGTGTGTGTGTGTGTGTGTGTGCGTGCGTGTGTGTGCGTGCGTGTGTGTGCACATGTGTGTGTGTGTATGCATTATATATCTGTCATGTTTATAGGGTCAGCTGGAAAGTGAGGGTCCAGTAATATCAAATTAATTCAAAATCAAATATATTAGCTAACACACGAATAACTACTGTATACGTAGCATTAAATGTCAGTTTAGTGGCAAGACTTGAATCGTAATAGAAAAGCATTATTATAATTGTATTAAAATACAGGCTCTATTAAAAAGCTGATGGTTCGTTTTAACATATTTTCTTAATTCAACCCTCTTAAAAACAAGTCTACTTTTAGCCGAATATTGACTCTTGAAAGAAATAACTTCAAGACAGAGTTAAATTACATTTGGGAGGATTGGATAAATGAACAACCAATTTAGTCTATTTAAGAAATTGCGATTGCAAATTAAAGTTATTTTCCCACGCAGAAGGCACACTAAAAATTCAGTAACCATGTACCGTGGGTCCACAATAGCTGGATGCGATTAAGATGTATCATCACGTCTAAGCTCAATAAATGTAACAGGTGCACCTTTAAACCGTCCCTTATCGGCCTTTGCGCTCCCATTTGGCATCTCCATAATGGCAACATTAAAAAGTTGCACTTGACATTAACATATTGGAACATAGTCTCCAGATCTAAAATGCCGATAATCGAAATTACACACTGTGACAAGACTGCTCGAGACAATCTGCCTTTGAAAAGTGAGGCGCACCTAGTCTAGCCTACAACACAAAATCTCAGGCTGCTTTCAACCACCGTTTGCTTCAGATCTCCAGAATATTTCAAATGAAAGGAATATACTCACAGCCTTAAGTTCATGTGTACGGTCTTTCATTGTGACTACACGGCTTCACCACAAGTCTTTCCAAATAACTTCTCTACCTACAGGTAGATGCTCCAAATCTCCGCGCTGGAGTCAGATTTTTTCCTTTTATTTTCCGACTGGGAGAGAGTAGCGTGAACGCGCAAGGGGTGTAGATCAACCAAGAGCGCGCAACTCGAGATCAAGCTCAAGAAAGGATGTCATGAATCATATCGCCTAAATATTATTCTTGAAAAAGTATGATAATGTTCAGATTAATATTACCCAGTGTATTTGAAATTCTCCATATCCAGATCCATCAACAAGTCTTTTATATGGATCTTTGGCTATGGAGAACAAACACATCAGGTTATATTCCTTCTCCAGAAAAGAAAGGTAAGAAACATTGGCTGACCTTACATTACAGATATTTTGTAAACTTATTACTACATTTTTCAGCAAATTTCACTAGGTGTAGCCTAGTTCAGTGGTTCCACTTTGATTCGCTGGGTCAACATTTAATACATCCTGTTACGTAACAGTGTCATCTGCTGGTAGTTTAGGAGGTTACAAGACATAAGTTGCCAGAGTGGGGCTTGGAACTACTACTACCTGTTGTGATGAAGTTAGCATGGGCTGTTCCAAGGAAAGACTATTGTTGACCATATTACGATATTTTTTTTAATCCTGTAAATGAGCAGTTACATAGGCCTAAAAGACTCCCAATCGGCAGCTGCACTGCGCAACCGCTGTGGTGTATTTTCACAGCCGTAGCGTCACGATGATTCCAATTGGCTGAATTCAATTTGCTTTTTATAATCTTGCTTTTGATTGGCTCATCCCCAACAAACCCGGAAACCGGTTTGTAATTTTCTTGGTCACAGCAAAAATGGCGGAGGTCAGGCTGGGAACTAGCAAGCGAGCCTACACTTACTTAAAAACCACATACTCTCAGTCACCCCTAAGGTTTGAAGGCAAAGGTGCGATACAAGCGGCAACTGTAACAGTTAACCGATTGGATGACGCAAAAAATAACCGAGATCAAACCCAGCAGATTTTTAAATGGAGTCAAGCTGTCGGAATTCCTTGGAAGGGCATGAGGTTTGAAATCACAAGGACTCCGTGCGGTCTAACGGACGTTATAGTTGTCAACAAACTTTGCCACGACCTTGGATTGAAACGTTACCGGGAGGAACTGCTTTGTGCATTTCAACAGAACAACGTTGACAATCAGCTGCCTGATACACGCAGTGAGCCGCTATGTTTTTGCCTCAGTTCGCCTCTAAAGCCAGACAGTCAGGTCAAACTCATGGCCAGATTGTTTAGCAGGAGGGGAAGCTGTCTGTTGGTGCCCACCACAAAGTTCGACCAGAAAAGGACATTCAGCACGGTGCTGTTTACAAATAGGCAACCAAGAGTGACATCTAATCTGCTAAATAGTTATGAACAGCTACTGAGTAGGTGTTACGGCAGCAGTGACGGTAACTCGTCTGAGACTCTATACAAAACCAAAACCGGATATTATGATATCCTTGAGGTAAATCCAAACGCAACCCACGCTCAAATAAAAACAGCTTATTACAAACAGTCTTTCATCTACCATCCGGACAAGAACGCAGGTAGCGAGCACGCTACTCTCCGCTTCTCTGATATCAGCGAGGCTTATCATGTTTTGGGAAATAAAGGTTTGAGAAAGAAATACGACCGAGGTATTTTGAGTCAATCAGATATTACAGGAGCCAGTAGACCTACAGGAAAGGGCACCAGTAGTTCAACGTCTCAGCAAACCAGGGCTACACAGTCTGCTGCTGTGGGCATAGACAGTCAAAACATCTTCGACTTTGACAAATTCTACAAGTCTCACTACAGTGAACAACTTCAAAGAGATAAGGAACTGCGCCAAAGAAAAGAAGATTTAATGAGGAAGAAACATGCGGATTTAAAGGACAGGGAGGTGGGTAGAATGCTGGAGATGGGCGTAGCAATGCTGGTGGTAATGGCAGTGATCATTTTGATCAATTGAAATTGACACTGGTCTTGCACGGGACATTACTTCAGCTTAAATCACAGGATACACACAAGGTGTGAGTGCAGTGGACATCAGAACAACAAACATCTGTCAACAAAAATGATTGGTCATCATTTTTGCAATCTCTGCTTTCTAGTTTCTCTAGGAATCACAATCTGCTATTGAAAATGCTATACGCCTAAATATGTTTTAAGCTAAAACCAGGCTATAAGTGATATGACCACACCACAAAATACCACTCTTCTGTACAATTTACCACCACATTGTCCGTTTTAAAACCAGTCTGAAATGTAAAAGTGGGAAAGATGGAAGGTATGCTGTTGGCAGTGAAATAGTTCAATATTCAAAGGAATAGTGTAAAGTTAGTTGAAAAGTGTTTCAGTCTGGGCAATTTCACTTGGATTTGTCATATTTCATATTACGGAGAAGGGAATTGAAAATAGCATTATCAACGTGTCACTGAGAGCCCAGATGTAATGAAAATAAAACACTCAATTCCTCTGGCTTTTATATTTGATGTGAAGGACTGGACATTTTGTTTGAAAATGAAGCAAAACGACAAATGGATTAAATACTTGAGCATCCTTTCAATGAGGTGATTCTACACTTTCAAAGCTGTACAAGGGAGTGCTTGTGCATGCTTTGTGCACTTTGAACCAGTAGCCCTTCGATGAACATGAAACGTGGATTAAAGGTTCCAAGATTGGCTTGACCTCTAGTGGAAGATGGAGGAAATCTTTCCCAAGAGACTTATGCCAGTGGAAAGTAATGTGTATATTAAATTGCCGGAAAAATGTGCCTTTATTTAACCACACGTTCTATGTAATTAAGAGGAATAAAGTATTTATGATATGCTCATTGAAGCATTACATTGAATGAATGCAGCCTTGGTCTTTATGCACCAGCATCAATACAAATACAGAATACAAAAAGGCTCACGATGTATGAAGTCAACATCCTATGCCTTTCAAGAACAGTTGAACTATGAACCACTGTATGACTTGCAAAGTAGCACAGTAATTACAAATACAATTTTATTGTAATAATTGCATTGATATGGAGTCACATGTAAAATAATCTCATGTCCACTGTTTACATCTTAATTTTTGTCACATAAATCCAAAGTCATAACCAGAGGTAAGACATTATTATTTTACAGGTTCGAGGTCCTATAGCGTTGCCAAAATATTTCACTATTCACAAAACATTGGACTTAACATTCACCATTGTACCACAGTAGGAGATGCAGTATTCATTCATTGAAGATTGTCTTGAGTTTAATTGAAAGCATCTTCCTGCTTTAAGGATATTCAACACTACAGTTTTAGTTCAGAGGTGGATATTAATATTTGGTCTAGAGATTTTAACAATTTACAAGTTATTTAGTGAAGGATATCTATCCCAGTTCAGTCAGCAGTTTGTTGTACACCCTTGTAAATAACAGTGCTTCCAGACTGGAGGTTATAACTAATTACAGCAATTGAGTCTGAGAAAGCTAGGCTACTCACAGTACATTTGACAGCTTTCTGCAGATTCACTTTGTCACTGGAACCCTTACTTACACATACCTGGCTTCAATATATATATATATATTTTTTTTTTCCCCTTGGTATATTCACCGGATACTTAGTCCATTAAGTGTTAAAAAAAATATATGTATTTATCCTAAATCCTACAAATACATCAGTATCACGGTCACAGTATCATGTGACCTTTTTTTAATTTATTTTTTTATCCTCAATAGAGTGAGTACTGATTCTCTACAGCCCTTGTCCTCTGTGTGACATCATTCTCCTGCTGTTCATCAGCAGAGCCACTGGATGGCGCCAGCAAGTGTTCTGTACTGCCACTTCGACTCCGCAGGCCTCCTCCGTTCCCAGCACTGTTGCCCTCCAGCCTGGGGAAGGCGGGAGGGCCACGGGATAGGGCAGGAGGGCCCGGAGCGTGAGGAGCCTCCACAGTCTGGCCAATGGAGTGCAACCCTCCAGGATAGAAGTGTGCCGATTGGTGGAAGCCGTTTCGACAGGCAGGCTCTCTGACAGGGGTGGATGTCCTCGACACACTGAGCTCTATGACAGAGCCAAATATGCAAAGGAAACAAATGTTAGGATTTTTCAGACATCTAAATGTGTCCAGATGACCACAGTCGACGAGCACGCATGACGTCAAATGTATCCGTAGAATTCAGATTCAGTTTCCGTGCATATTTAAGTATTTATCCGGATAACCTGAATGCAAACGAAATAAGAGTTGGGATTTGTTTAAAACGTTTTTAATAATGCTCTCTCAACGTAAGCAGAGAACCTTGCATCTGAGCAGAGCATTAGCAGCTGCACTGGAGTGAGACAGGAAAAGAGAGAGGAACCAACCGAGGGCAGAAAAGAGGGCTGAGCACAGACGGGAAATCCCACAAGGGAGGATAAGAGAAGTGGGGTCTTAAGAAGGTGCCCCCCCCTTTCACATCTTTCCAGTGGCTGATTTTCACTAGACTTTCGGTTTTCCTCGATTATGAATATCTGATCCTGGAGATGTCCCCTCCTGTAGGTTTCCATCCCAACCCCTCGAATGAGAACCTACAGGAAAGGCTGAAGTGAAAAGGCCCTACAATAAGGGGGACAATGTGTGTGACAGACAGACAGGTCATACACTCATGCCTGGAATAGCTAAGCCATCCTGGAAAACAAGGAAGATTGGGCAGTGCACACAAAAAAGAGACCCACTCTATGCAACACTACATACAAGGTCATTGAAAGTGAAACGGACATACTGCAGAAGCATCACAAGCATGTTGTACACCAGATGTTTGTTGTTGTTTTTACCTGGACAGCTGCGCTGCATTTGAACGTAATGGCGGAGCGTGACATCAGAGGCTCCGCGGGACTCCAGGGGGATTGGGTGGCCGTGGAAGTGCTGCAGCATGTCTACGACATTCTGGAACCACAAGTGGTGCACATGACACTGGCCCCGGGAGTCCACAGAGAGACGCAGGTGCTGCAGGGGAACACACACACACACATGTGTCGCAAGCACAGGTGTCACAGGATACCACGAGCTATCACGCAGTCATATGGTACGACAATACACCCGCGAGCAGCAGAAGATTGATGTGCACGTAGTTAAGGCCAACACAGAAACCTATTCAACTCAGACAGGAAAATCCCTCTACTGTGTACATGCATCTTAAGGTCTGCAAATGTTGTGATTGTGGCCAATGTCCATGTGAATGCATATGTGAATATGCATAATTATTTTATAATTATGCCACCTGGATCATTTGTTGTGAAAGAATCCCCCCTCCCTCCCGTATTCCATTGGATTTGCTCTGACAGTATATAGTGGTTGTGGTATGTTTAGGTAATTACATTTTAATTTAATTTTGGCTTCTCACGTTTGTTTTCTAATGAAGAGGACAATCTACATTTGTTCAGCCAACAGTTGAAACCTCTCAGCCATGGCCAATGTGGTAATTGCACCTACCACGTAATGGTTTCCAAACTTAAGACACAAACTTCCAAAAAAGAATCCTATTTAGAATGCTGTAATATTTCATCCTCGGCGCACTAAATTGCTTCAACCCATCACTGGCTCAGGTGATGATGTCACAATGGGGTCTGTCATGTTTGTGTGATGTCATGTAATTCTGTAGTCCCTGTGCTGGTGTTGCACTTGCAAACATTCATACTTCAGATGACAGTCACGCCAAAGGAGCTTAAGGTAGGCCTCAGGTGGATTTAAAAGTGTATATTAGGCAATATATAGAGAAATACAGAAGGGGGATGTCTAACCTTGTATCTACTGTTACACTTTCCTGTGAGCAAAATTACTAAATGTGTTTTGGCTCAATGTTTCCAGTGCAGAGCAAACTTTTCAAAAACGCTCCTTCAATTTATACACAATATGGAATGCCCCTCAAGAGATAAAATGGCTTGATACTTTTGGGAGGGGGTGGGGCTTGAATCATTTGTACCTTTTTATGGAAACTGATGACATTAACCTAATCATCGCTAGTTAAAATAATATCTACATCCTAAACAATGACTCTTGATGAGTACAGGTGACTTGCCAGACTGATTTACTGAGAGGATTGCGTGCACTCTTCCAACTTTCAGGTCTTGAGATTAGGAACACTACACACCTTTAACACGTTTTGTTTGATATTAACTACAAAACGATATATATACATATATATATATATATATATATTGGCTAGTTAGAGAAATGAAAGTAGATTAAGTGGAACAAAAAACCTGTTGTGAGGCCTCTGCAATCAATGATGTCATAATGATTGACCAGTGATGTCATGGAACTCAAGCCTGTGATTTCTTCATTGTGTTGTTAAGATTGTAACTGCCTACGCACAGTTATTACATGATCACTCAAATATTCAATGTATAATCTTCTTAGATTGAAAGAGCATCTCGTGTGAAGCAGAGATGTCACGGTCTCTGCCTCCAGACTTGCATGTCTGTGAGAAGGCAGACCCCTTGGACGAGGTAATTGTTTTACCAGGTCATTGTATCTCTTATCTCAAACAAAGGCCTTCATTTAAAGCTTTAAATTATGATAATTGTGTTATTGGGTTCCACTTTCATCTACCACAGCCATTGTTAAAGAAAGAACATTTTGAACTATTGCTTCTTGTATGAGAAAATCAATTTGCTCCCTTGTATGTGTAATAGGAGATAAACGTAAAGGGCTCAGTTACAGAAGTGGAACATGGCAGACACAATTCGGTTGAGGGGTGCCATCATGCCATGCTTATCAACTTCCTGCAGAATGTCACAAAGGAGTAAGTCGTGTCAAATTTTTACCAATCAAAACTAGAATTGGATAGTCAAATCTATCGCATTTACGACTATTTACCTATATTGTTTTTCAGGCAATGGATGATGTTGGAAGATGGTGTTTTTGATCATGTAAGAGTGACAGTCAGAATTGATGTGACTACTCTCCCTTTTTCAATAAAGACTTTGCTATGGGTGTTATGTAGGTGTATCTACAGTAACATATCTGGCACGTTCTTTCTTGTGAAATACAGTTGGGTCCAGAGCTTACACAAGTGTGCTCGAAGATTGTAGAGTTGGTCTCAGATTCTGTCACAAAATCAGTACTGCCAGGCCTTTACCAGATTCTTGACATTAAGAAAGAAGTGGAGACCACAACACTGCCATGGAAACCACCAGCATCATCTGTCTCAAACCTGGACATGTCCCGTGTCGTGACAGTAAGCCAGGCCGAGATGGCCAGTGGCAGTGGACAGTCCAGCCCAATGAGTTACATCCAGACCTCATCTCCTTCCTCTATACATGTGGACCAAAAGGACCAGGGACTGCAACACACCACCCAGCTGAAGCACAGGAGGAAGGACCTTACTGTAAAGAGCCGTAAGAACCGAAGCAAGGAATCGCATGTCTCCACGCCCTCCCTGAGGTATGTTTCTACATGTACTTCAATGTAGCTTAGTACTTAAAATTGCTTCTGCCAAACTAAAGTCCGAAATATGCTATGTTGGCAAGCAATGCGTACTTTTAGAACATTGTATACAGGTGTATAGATGTTTTGGTTTTGAGGTACATATAAAAACTGAAAAGAGGTATGTATAACAGTAGAGGAACATCTTTTGATATATGTGACAACACAAATTGTAATTTTTAAGTACGATTATTTGGAAACTTTTTTCATCGTTAAATTAACTGAGTTGGTGGCTGTTTACGTTAAAGGTCCCCAACCTCTCAGTCAGAGGAGCAGTCAAGTGACTCGAACAGTTCTGACGGCCTAAAAATCCTCCTTGGTGTCCCAGAGGACAGTCTTTTCAATTCTCTGAAGGGAAACCTGCAGCAGTCCATGAAAGAAATTGCTGAGAAATTATACATTAGAAGCAATACTTCTGGCTCCCAGACACCAAGTCCTGCCATGATGGAAGAGGCAGCAAAAAAAGTCATTTCTAGTGTTTCACTGGTCCTTCAAAGCGCATCATCAAGTCAAACCCCTATTCAGAGATTAGGGAGAAGGGGAGAATCACTCTCCAGTTTAACGAAAAACCTGAGAAAGAAGAAGATTCCTTCAACAAACAAACAATCTTTTTCAGCTGTTCATTTTGAGACTGGAAACAAAGTTGGCCGAGAAAGCAGCTGCCTAACAAGAGACGTCATAACAACCATTTCTGATGTAATTGTAGCCAGTGGTGATAAAAGGGATGTTATTCTGCTCGATTCCTTATCTACAAAGTTAAAGATTCTGGCTTCAAACTATAACAAAGCAAAAGCCCTAGCGTCACAGAACGTGGATTCTCTGATAAGAAGACAAACAAACAGTCAGTCAAGTATCAGTGGAACTGGTTCAATTTACAGGTCTCAGTCTAAGCCCATGATGAAACTGTCGAGCCGGGAGTTTGAGCTATCCGCAAAGAAAGCTGTGAGTGAGATCCTAATGGAAAAAGCGAGTGCTTTGCTGTCGTCTTCGCAATCAGCCGAGTCTGTTGCTAAATCTGCTCGTCACGTAGAAGCAGCAGCATCTGCTGTCGTCGAAACCTTTGTCACCAGTATGGAGCATTTGAAGGAGTTTGCCAGGCACGAAAAGCCTCCCACTTGTGAGCACACCGTGTGGTCAACCGTTTTTCAAGTTTTTAAACGAACGGAACACAAACTGAAGGCCTTTTTTAGTATGAGACCACCTACATGCCAAAGAACGTGTAATGCTGCCACTGATGACCAGTTTACACTGCTAGAAAGTAGGGAGAGCGTTTTTCTATCACCCCAGGCCAAAATGGGAATCAGAAGCAAAAGTAATAGAGTGTTACAACAGAGTTCAGAAGAAGTCGCTCTTCCAGGGCTTGGTGACCCCTCCAGGCCACTGTGGACACAGAAGAGCCCACTGGAACAAAAGCTTCTATTGACAACGTGCACAAAAGAGGTCATTGCAGAGCTCCTACTTTTATGTGACACAGACGGCTCAAACGAGGACCACTCCTCTGCTGAGGAAGGAAAAACCTTGAACAAATCTCTTGAAAGACAAGGTTTTGTATGGGAAGTACTCTCTCAGCTTGAGAAAATTTCCCTCGGCAAACATTCATCAATAAACGATGACCTGTCTGTTCCTGATTACGATGCCCAGTTCGCCTCACCCGCGACTCTGTCGAGCCACTCAGTTCAATCGCTGTTCCGTGACGACTTTCAGACAGCTGCCACACAAGCTGTGAGTGAACTCCTAGTCAAGTTCAACAACGTCACAAGCACACTTGCCGCATTCAACTCTGACGCAAACCAAATAGATCATAGCACCTCGACAAAGGACAGACATGTCCTTTCCACACAAAATGCGGATGCGGTCGCCTCTGACATAGTGGAGATATTTGTTGAGGACCTACAGAGAATGGCACAACCTACAGAGGGACAGCAGAGAGACAGCAGTGTACTAGAAAGTATCCAAAAGCTTCAAAGCAGGATTCGGTCTGCGACTGCCCTTCTCTACCATGGTATCCAGGAAAAGATTCATGATTTCTCTCTCCCGCAGCAGAGCCAGGATATGAGGACAGTTAGCGACAGGGAACCTAACCTGCCGTATTACACTGGTACAGTTCCTCTGCTTATAGAGAACTCAGAACGTGGCTTTGGATCAACCACGATGAAAGAGAGAGCGCGACAGTTTGCCACCAAAACCAGAGAGGTAATTTCAACCATCCTTACCTCATTTAAAGACAAAACAGCCACTGATAGATGCTCCTCCTCTTTGAGAAAAAGTCAATCTGATGAGTCCCTCGAGGTCAGTCTGTTCGTGAGTGGCGTCCTCACTAGGCTGGAGGACATGTCCCACTCGCCAAAGACATCATCTCCATTTGAAGACTTCCTTCCAGAAGATTTTCTTGAGACGGCTTTCGCGTCAAGGGAACACGGGGACACTGTTCCCGTTGAAGACATTGCATGTTTCCTGTGTCTTTCTGGTGGGGGCCTTCAAAGACTTCAAAGTCCTGAATTTCACACACAAGCTTTGGAGGATTTTAGTGGACTCCTGAACGCATCAACTTGGACAGCTAGGGATGGGTGGACAGGGAGTGAAAATGACACTTTAAGCACAGGTGGTGGCAATAAAGACCTTGATTACACAACTGTGCACCCTATTGGGCTAGATGTCGATTGTCCCACCTCATCATTGCCAGTTGACACCGCCAGTGAGATCATCAAGAGCGTAGTGAACGACTTTGAAGAGCTCACCCAGCCAATCGAATCGTCGTACCGTCATGGACCAACCACAGCTCAGGTATCGGAGAGGCGGATCTGGGATGTTGCTTTCAATATGTACCACCACGTGCAGAGCAAAGTGAAAGAGTTTCTGATCGTTCAGGGATCAAACCAGTGCATAACAGTAGCACCCAAGTCCAGCCAGCAGGAAGAAACATCTCATGAATCCATCCGCTTAAATGACGGCACAGCATCATCTCAAGCACCTAGCCTTTGCAGGTTGGAACACAAGCGGATCAGGCGAAGAAGTACTGCCAAAGGTGCCTCCACAAGATCAAGGCGAGAGCAGGAGAGCGTTTTGGTGATACCTGGCACTCCTATGCCTACTGGTGTACCAGTTCCTGTTGGCCGTCCCATTATCAGGAGCACCATCATTGAGGAATCATTTGGCACAGAGGACACGCTCCCAGGAAACCTTCTCATTCAAGTCAGACAGGCCGCTAGTGCCATAGCTGACGAGATGGTGGAGAGTGTAAAGCCGACCAATAAGGAGGACGGGAGGGGTATACCTCACCCACGATGCCTTCGCTATGCCATTCGAAAGCTCCAGAAGATGATGTCTGCGGAAGTCCTCCACGATTTCACTCACAAGTTCTTGGAGATCGTCGGCGACCTCGTTCGAGACGGCAGAGGCTCGTCGCACATCTTTAAACTGGGCAAGAGGACTTTGGATTCGACCCTCTTGTGGCTACAATGGCGAGACAGGACCTGCACCGTGTCCAGCACGTTATGCGCTCGGCTTCTCCCCATTTTTGCGGAGGAATCATTGAAGATGATCTTGAAACATTTCTGCAGGCAACTCTCCCAAAGAACATCCCACAGGCTTCATAAGAAGACATATGCCTTGGATCTTGTGGGACAAAACACATCTGCCGGCAGGGTCATTCCTATCAAGATTGATCCCAGTGCGTCATTGGATTATGACAACACACTCAATCAGTTGTCCAATGTGATGAAAAGGGAAATGATGGATGCGATCTCAATAGGTTCAACTGACATGTCCAATTCTAAAGCTTTCAACAGGAGCTCTGTATCCAGAACTAGCATGGCTACCAGAAAGATAGTTCAAGGAGTCTTAACTTTGGTTCAATTGTCAAGCAGTGCAGATGATTTGATCAACCACCATGGACAAACTGGAGACTCTCTGACATCCGTTTCCACATCTTCTGAAGTGCTAAACAGAGAGGATTATCACACCTTGGTGCTCACGATGTCTCTGAAACTGCTGATGGAAATCTGTCCACACGCATCTGAGAGAGAGGAGGAGATGTCAAGAGACGTCACAATGCTGGTGCTGTCAGATTTCTACGCAGCATCTGGCCTATCGGGGACACACGCCTACCCCCCGGATGTGAAGGTTCACAGGATCTTCAGAAATGTTTATAAGGAGCTTCTGCTCACGTTTGGAACCAATGAAGTGCTCCAGGTGGCCGTCAATATTCAGGATCCTTATTTTATTAGCATTATGGCCAAATCTTTGACAAATGAGCTCCTAAACACATGTGGCACAACACTATCTCCAAATGTCACTCAACTGTCACCACCTGGTGATCCTACATCTGGAGAAGTTAAGAATGAAACTCATTCCACCGCCACGGCAAAGAAAACCAGGAAGCGGAAATCCTATTCTATTTTGAAGAAGTGGTTCAACCAAAAGGTTAGTTTCATATACTATTTTCATTAACACCACTGCACTGCATTATGATATAGTAAGCGTTTTACAGAAATTATTTCTGTGTATCACAATATACATCCGTCTAAATGTTAATAATTAATTTTCTCATCAAGCTGAAGTCCAAGGAAGAGGTTAAGATGAATGATCCTCAACAGATCATGGAGAACCAGCATCAGCCAGCCTCCTCAACTGCCACAGGTATGTGTTTGCTAGGCTGAATTGTTACACATAACTACACTGTCCAGTACACCTTGCACAGTTGATCTCCTTGACTCCTTATGGAATTATTTTTGGTTTCAGAGAGAGATGGTGCACCTTTCAATTCCGTCAAAGAAAAGACCAGAACATCTTCTTTCTTCCTGCGAATGGTTGGAGCCATCACCAAGGCATTTAGTCTATCCAGAAAAAACAACTCATAATTTCATATGAATACAATATATAGGAAATAAATTCATTTTGAAATTAAGACTAAAACACATGTAATGCTCATTTCCCATTCTATCGTCTTAAAGATGCTGTAAAGCAAATTCCATGATTGGCTTCTCAGTACATTATATACGTATGAAATGAGTTGATGAAAGCGTGTGCAAAACTCTAAAACTTTGTCGCACTGAAATGTGGAGTTAAAATGTTGGACAGTTTCTCCCCCCTTTTCAGCTCAGGTTTTGTATAGGTGGGGAAAAACCCAAGAGTAGCATGTATACGATTGGTAAAACCCAACCTATCTACGTCACAGCCACCTATCTACGTCAGATCACAGACCATTGCATTCTGTTACTCAGCTGGTATCATGCAAAGACAAAGTAATTAACACATAAAACCCTCAGACTGCAGGTAGGTCTGTTCTGATATCTGCGATTGATTTAGCTAGTGTTGCTGTTGTTGCTAAATTCAATACGTTAGAGGGGGCGGAGCTTCAGCTCCTTCAGGCGACACACCCCCCCAGTCTCAAGCAGAGAAGACTGCTGATTTTCTCACGATTTCAAAGCCTGATTTATCATACTTATTTAACACTTTTTCCATTCGAATTTGGATGTGTAGTTAACAACACATTTTTCTGTGGTGTGATGAACTTAAATCTAATTTTCAATTCCACTTTACAGCATCTCGGTATGGTCAATTGTTTGACCATACCGTTCGCCATCTCAACCTCTGAGGAGGGCTTTACTCTGCCAAACACTTTAGAAACTCTTCTTTCGTTCTTTGAGAACTTTTGATAATAGCTCACAAGATGGCTAGCAAGAAGTCCATAGAAGATAGAAGTGAATGTTTGACCTTCTCATAGGTTTTCAGTCGAGTCAAATGTGTGGGCTGTGGAACCAGTCCATGTGTGAGCAGGGGCGTTGTTAGACCCTTTTTACTGGGTTCGCATTAACTATTGCTGTCCCTGCCAAAGCTGATATCAAACTTGCGTCCCTGAACTGTTATAGGCCTATGGTAGGTTAAGCAAGGGGAGTTTCTATAGCCAAGTAGTGCATTGTGCACAGCAAGCTTGGAAAATAAAAAAGGGACATGAATACGAGCCTGTGCCCCAGTAGAGTTTTATGTCTACCAAAGGCTGTGGTGTGACCTTACCTTGGCTTTGCCCTGGAAGTTAAAGGGTTAGGGTAAAGGCCCTTGCACACTGAGTGCAAACATTTCGTATGCGTTTGTTTGTAATCGTCAGTCTCAAAATTCGGTGGCTGTGAATTGTCAAAAAGACTCAAAATGCTGGCTATGGATGCGAAAAACGTAGAAAATCGAACCCGATGCAAACTTTTTCGTGACGGACGAAAGTTTCAGAGGCAGTGTGTAAGCGCGATTGACATAACGTGAGGTTGTATTTATTCATATTTAACATGCAAACATGTCGGACATGAACTTCGGACTCGGTGTGCAAAGGCCTTTTGTCCCTTCGTGACCTTACCTTGGCTTTGCCCTGGAAGTTAAAGGTGAGGACGAATTCTCCGAGACGTGTCTCGCTCTGGCGAATCACAAAGAGCCCGTGGCTTCGAACACCGCCCACCAACACCAGTTGCGCAGCACGTACCCTCGACAGCGTGCCGTGAAACCATGGGTAACAGGTCAGAGAGGTGTCTGTATCACTGCCGAGTAAACCCTCTATGAAGATAAAAACAAAACAACAATAACTCATTGGGCCAGTTCTATAAAACTCAGGTAAGGTACTGTAGTTGTAAAGATCTAGATACAGAACACTTCTCTACCTTTAAAACGATTACAAAACGACTATAAATGGGAATCCCTAATCTGACAATCACATCACTACCAAAAAAGGTCTAGTTGTACAGAGAGTGGCTGTACATACTGTACCGTAGAATCTGCACGTCACGTTGAAATAGACCTGTAGCATTCAGAGAGCTTGACAGTACCTGTTCCAGGTCTGACGGTCTCTTGAGACTGGAAGAAGCGCTCCAGGGGGACGTGTGCAGGGTGGACAGGGGAGGCAAGGGTCCTACACCGGGGCCCTGGAGGCCCACAGGAGCAAGAGCGGGGCTGGCTGCTCCGGTGTAGTCCTGATCGGGAAAGGGACAGAGCATGGAGGACTGGTTACAATAACCAGATAATCAGAATCCTGGAAAAGGTCCAATCTTTTAAAAAGATTTATTTTAAAATTCCAGTTATTTTATTGACTGCATACTTGTACACAGTAAATATAATGGAAGGTAAAATGAAAGCTGTTCTACTTTAGGCCAAACAGAGGAGAGTAGATGCGAAACTCACTTGGAGATGCAAGCTCACAACTGCAGGTTGACACAGAGGGGAACTGGCCATGAGGACATGATGTCAGCTCAATGTCATCTCCACTATCCCTGTCACACACAGTAAACAGACAGTCACCGAGACTTGACACGATTAGAAGTGGACATCCATTTTGGGCATGTGCAGTAAATACTATGGGTGCATCCGACAAGCCTCCTCTCCATCTAAAACGTATCGGAATTCACAGGATCTTGCGATATTAACGGTGTAGTGAATATCCACTGACACCTTTCTTTTAGAGGATCCACCCCCTGCATTTTCACATTTCGTGGAGATGAAGGAGAGTGGATGCACATCCATTTTCACTTAGCTGTGCATGTAGGAGTTTTTTTACCCTGGGTCTATGCAGTCCTGAATGTCAGCCACCCACGAGTGTTTCTGTAGAGAGTCTAAAGTCTCCAAGATGTACTCTTCTCCATTCTCCACCTACAATATGACCAAGGTGTTAGACTCGATATGTAATAGAGTTCAAAATGACAGATACACGGAAAATGTCACAAACCAGTTGTTTTGTATGACCTGCTATTTTAACTGCATGTGTAAGATTCTTTTGAAATGCATTCCTCCTTCTCTGCCCCCCTCACTTGTTTTACATACCCGGTTCACTCTTTCCTGTTTACAGTTTAAGCTACATACTCCATGGCCCAGAAAGTGAAGGTACATTTTATATCGAGGTTTTAGGATGATAATGTCTGTAATATGCCACTTCTTATGTTCACAAAGTTACTATCTTGTCATGTACTGCAACCTTATTAAGGTATTTACAGAGTAAGTCACAAAAAACGGGCTATTCAGTTACAATATTACCATATATAAAACATTCAAATACCAAGTGGAAAATATGAAGATATAACATCCAATTAGAAGCTTGTTTTTGAACTGACAATTCAAGTTAAGGTGCCATATTTAGCTGTGGTTTCTAATGGAAACTGAATGTTAAACTATTTTTATCTCCGTCATTTTCAACATATCACACACTAAGCTGCTGCCCTAATTTGAGTTAGGCGGTGTTCATTACATTCACCATTTGTTAAGACTGTGTACAGAACTTCAGCCTTTCTTTCCTTTGTTTGATTTCATTAGCAGCATTTGCATTATTTTTTATACACACATTGTAGCTTGACTATGCTTGATAGATTCAAGATTACATTTAGTCATTTTCATTTGGATTCAATTTCATTTGATTCATGATTCATTTGGAATCATTTTGAAGATGTCAACTGTGTGTTGCTGACCTTGAGAACGAAGGTGTTGTCTCTGTCTGGCATCTCCAGGGGCATGGTTGTCCGAACCTCCACAATGGCTGACAGCGGCACACTCACTTTAGGCTTTGAAGACTAGGTGACAGGCAGGACATGTATTACGTATAAGTGTTTAGGGCACAATTCAAAAATGACAATGAACGAATCTCCAACCTGCTGGGGGTTTTCACCCAGGACTGCATTATGGAAACCACACACTTGCAGTACTGATGAGTGTTGCGTTTGACAAACCAATGATGGTGATGTGGGGGGGGGGACCGACCTTGGGGGGCACGTAGAACTCCAGCAGGAACGCCTCCCGCTCCGCGACCCCGCCCGCGGTCCTCCTCAGCAGCAGACGACACTTCTGCCACTGGGCGCTGCTCCCCATGCTGTGGGAGTCGTCAGCGACCATGTAGCGTAGCGCCCCCTCCCTCTGCACCTCGGCTGGTGGGGCCCTGAGGGCCGCCCGGGGGCCTCTGGGCAAACGCAGCAGACGAGGGCTCCAGCGGCCCCCAGTCTCCCCGTTGAGCCTGCGACGGGGTTCCGGGGAGGCGCCCCGGCTTCTCTGGAGCATGTCCCGGACCCCATCCACCACACAGAGGCTGACGTTCCGCAGAGAGAAGCCTTTACGGAAACCGGCTCCAGAGAGTCGCTCCACGGACACGTCCTCTGTGCTCCGGGACTGACCCAGGGTCAGTCCAGCAGGTGGCCCAGGGTTGTGTTTGGGTCGGTGAGCTCGAGGGCTGGGCTTCTCTGGGGCTCCCTCCATCGCCTCCAGGGAGGCTCCGCAGTTCAGAGTAGAAAGCGTGTCCGTCGAACACAATGGCCAATCCGGCAACCCAAAGCTGGAGAACACACGCCTATCAAAACAGGATGTGCTCACATGTGGCTCGACTGGGCGCGAAGGCTTTGATAATTCCGACCCGCTGAGCCAGCACAGATATCCATTTGAAAGCTTCCAGTTTGCTAATCACTCCAACTTGCTCCAGACTCTAATTAGTGCAGTCGACTGGTGAAAACTGTGGAAGGAAAATATCAAAAGAGCTGTGAGGTATTTGGATGCACACTCTGTAGAGCTGCCCACATGTGGTGCTCCAGTAGTGCTGGCAGGCTTGCTTATTGTCAAGATTAATACGTTGTACACACAACATTCTCCTTTGTTGATCAATCAGCATGTGCAGCGCATAACAATGAGAGACATATAGGGCCTGGAGTGGCCCCCGTTTGCCAAAACAGCCCCTATACAATAGGGATGAATCCTACATCTACAGCTGCAACATTTCATCAAAGTAGCCATCTCTGGTACAGTGAAACATGAAACTCGTTAAACATAAGACTGACAGCAATCAATACAAACCCTGGGTTGAATTTCGTTTTCAATGTACAGGTCTTTGCTGAATATAAAGTGTTGCTATTTTGGGTGAGACAAAAAAACAAGGACTGAACATGTCTTCACCCAGTAAGCCACACACTTCTGAAGTTATGACAGTGCAGATAAATCCGTGGCGTTGAAAGTTTTATGAAGCTTTGAACTCAGGAAGACAAAAAAAAACAAAAAAAGATTGTGAGAAGGGATAGGGGCCAAAGGCTAAAGCTGGTAAAATAACTAGTCCTCAGTGCTGGTATTAATCGAACATATGCTGACTGACATTAATACATGAAGATGACCTTTTAGGTCCAGTCAAGATGGAGGTCTGTGTCGGTAATTGTACGCCACAAGGTCTCTTGTCTGCAGCTTTGCAGATAACCTGACAAAATGTGACTGGTCTCGGAAGATGATTAATCCTGAGTTTCTTTTCGAGCTGTTATCGCTTGGTCCTGAACAGAATTGCTTTTAAAAGAGAGCCCAGTACGAGAGAAGGACACATCTCCTTATCTTAAAGACTATCCATAAATATTAAAGAGGGCCAATTAATGTTATCAGATTGAGGCAGAGGTGATTTAATTGGCCAGCTGCTTGCCTCACAGTGAATCAATGTCAGAACTGATAGTGGTTTTTCCGCTAACAAGCAAGAGGAGATTTCAGGTTATTTGTTTTTTAATGGGTTTTGCCTGTCTCTTTGAGGTGGTAGTTTTCAAATTTGGTGTCAACTGAAAGTGAAGGGTCCTGTCACCACTGGCTACTAGTGGAAATTATATCCCCCCCCCCCACCACCACCACCAATTCTACATCAAATTTCGAAAGCGACTGTTACTACAAGATTTGTTTATGACAGCAGTTCTGTAGCCATCCTGGCAGTTTGAACAAAATCTGAGATTACTCATTGGACAGACTTACTGAATTATGCCGAGTCTGGTGATCCTGGTGTCTTTCAAGGACAAGAGGGGCTTTAAGGTTGAATGGCTTTTAAAAAGGCCTATGGCATGATGCATCATTTAAAAGCAAGTGTAAAGTCTAATAACCGTTAGGGATCATTTATAATGATCTGATTTATTATAATCATATCATTTATGTATATGAATGAAAGTTTTTCGAGTTTGTGGCTCATTCTTTAGGCCTATGTTTTTTTAAATTTGGTTTAGGCAGGAGGACTCAGGAGTAGTAGTGATTACTTGATACTTTATGACAGTACAATACATGTTTCGGGCATTATGGTTCTGCTTGCAGTGGCTCCCTGCCGCACCCAACGGAGACACTGTCTTGACATCCAGGAGGGAGTCAGGTGGCTGAGCGGTGAGGGAGTCGGGCTAGTAATCTAAGGGTCGCCAGTTCGATTCCCGGCCACACCAAATGACGTGTCCTTGGGCAAGGCACTTCACCCTACTTGCCTCGGGGGAATGTCCCTGTACTTACTGTAAGTCGCTCTGGATAAGAGCGTCTGCTAAATGTAAATGTATCCGACAGGAAATGCATTCCCCCAAAGAAAGGACACACAGGACCAAGGAGGCAGTTGAGGCGGTCCTGTGTCACACTAAGCAATGAACAAGTGCAGTAATATCCTGGTCCAAATGCCCCACCCTGCTAAAGAAGGTGTGACATGACAAGATGCTAGTGACTCGATAAGGTCTCGGAGATCCTGCATGAACCAGCTCCGCCCGATTTAAATAAATCACTTGTCTCCATTGCTGGTTGACTACTCTGTATTACTTCTCAGACTGAAACATGAAAGCCCTTGCACAGATAACAGCTTGTACAACAGAGTGAGTCAGAGAGAGAGAGAGAATGAGAAACAGAGATACTAAGCATGTATGTGCCATATTGTCACAGTGTGGATCCATCATTAGGACAGCCTGAAGTATGAATGGGTTTGATCTCCCTTCTGCTGAATCCTACTGTTGAATAATGTATGAACACTGTCACCCATTCCAAGAAATTCAAATGGGACTCAGGGGGAAAAAAGCATAATTTACCTTATTTTTTACCTGTCCAGGGATTCATCATTAACTATAATAATCACACAGCAATATGGAGAGCAATAATAGAGAAATTCTGTGTTAAAACACAGCAACATAGTAGGTACTCAAATATACCCACAAACTTGGGCACACATGCCAATTACAAAATTCTTAACTGTACCAGCTCTACTTCTCTTACCAAACTTACTTTCAGTTCCTTGTACGCTTTAGATTGAAAAATAATCATTGTTTATCTGTTGTAGCTAGCTGGATAGCATGGCCAAGGAAGACAGTCAGCTTGCTTTCGACACAGACTAGTTCTCTGAATGTTGAAGGCTAATTCAGACAGGCAGCCATTGACACCAGCAGAAGGGTGGAGCAAGAAGCTTAATGTGAGAAGGTCATCTGTCAAGTCCTAAAATGTCTGAGTGAGATATTACCTTAATTAAGCAGCGTTGATGGCCAATGGGACCTTTAGACATAGAAGTACAGTTGGTGGATAGATGGTATATCCACAACATAGGCAAATAACCAAACATGGGTTCTCTTATGCGTTTTCAATCCAATTCTACATTTGCAGAGGGTGAGTGTAATTCACTCTAGTCCATACCGATAGAGGACCAGGAACAGTGGTTGTTTGAACTAGACACAGTTCTCTCTGATGTTCTGATTCCCCTCATGTGGTCAAACTCAAGACACAGATTCTCTTACCAGGTGGTGTTATTTCCACCCCAGTTCACAAGTTCAAAAGATTCCTCCAAAAAGCTCCAATACCAATTGCTCCCTGGATACCCTAATGAACATTCCAGAAGTTTTCCCTCCCTGACCTGAGTCAGGTTGGCATGTTTCAAACTTAACTTGAACATGGATTCAACACAAACCAAAGAAGCAACTCATCGATGCACAATTCTTCTACTACCGGCGCATTTAAATTCAACAACACCAACTCTTTTTTTTGCTCAAAGCGCATAGTTATAAACTGCTACAAGACATTTGTTTTTGTAAACTCAACATTAAATAGGGACGATGAGCAGTATGTTGTAGGTGTAAATAACCTAATTCCTTAGCAGACCACATCTGACCCATTTTATGTTTAACTTTTTCCTAAGCCTTGCGGTTTGCTTGGGGAGGTCTTGGGGACACATAATAAGGGCCCCAGGGACACAAAGACATCCCCCCCGTTACGTCTCTAGTTCCTGTGAAGAAGGGGCCCTCAGTAGTGGACATGCTCTGTGGGGTGAATCCAATTTGGTGTAAGTGGATTCTGCTTTTAAATTGCTTGCACATTTCTTGAGCCATGCGCCGTGTCTCTGAGGCATTTGTAGTTAGACCAGCAACATACCTTACATGGAATTATGTCCAATAAGCTTTATCGACTATATACTTTGTGGTGTTATCCTATGTTCAATGCTGTACATACAGTGGGAGGGAGGGAGGGAAAAAGAACACGTATTTTTCATGTAAAGTTTATGAAACTGGCTGAATATGTGAGGGAGACGGATGGAGAGACAGTGAGAGAGAGGAGCCTGTGTTTGTGTTCTCGATAAGAGCAGAAATATGATCATTCCTGACCAGTGACCCCTGTCTTCCACCACGTTATATGGAGACAGGAAGTATCTGTAAGTGGCTAAGACCTCTGACACAACTCCACCCACACATAGCACAGCAGCTGGCCAAACACACACACACACACGCATGTGCACAAACATCAACTCACACGCTTGTGCAGACACAAACACAACCACATGTGGAAACTCTCAGCAGGTCAAACATAGAATAGGTTACTGCATGAAGTAAACTGCCCCTTTACACTCCAACAAATATTACTTTGAAAAGCTCATCAGCAGACAAGTTTTAGAAATGTTCAACACATCAATTGCAATTTATCTGGTTTTGAGCCATATGAAAAAGTAACATCAAACAGATCGTCGGCTAGCACTGGGGGTGAATGTACCAGCACGCATTCCGTTGTGATCAAGGAGACAAGGCTTTGAACAACATCACTAGCAAAGGCATGCCCGGCTTTTATCGACAAGAAGATGAAGTTCTCATGCATAATAAAACAGTAGAGATATGGATGTTATGGCGAAAACAGTCTCATTTCACTGTGACAGAGATGTCTGTCCCCAAGAATGGACAGATTAAATTTGCATTACTGACGTGGAGAAAGGTAAAATCTGGTTTTGGGCGCAAGAGATGGTAATGTTTCCACTACTATGACTGCGAGACAATGGATATTTGGAAAACCAACTCAGTAGCAGATCTGACTAATCAGTGCAGTTGTTAATGATGTTAAGTACCTTACAAAACTAGGCGTTTTGCCATCTTGGGATGTAGACGGTAATTGCTATTAATCGTAACTGGCATTTCAGAAGTCCTACCCATCAAGTCTTTAAATATAGCCTACCCACTAATGAAGACAATAAACGTACCTATAAGTGGATCCTTGACGTTAGGAGAAGAGCTGTCAGAACACACTGAAATGTAGGCTACAGCTTCAAATTGACTAAACAACTGTCGTTGAGAAAATGTTCAGTTGGCTACTGTAATGTTAAATGACTAATCGGTCAAAACATTTAATGAATTGGTTGGAATCATGCATTTTAATGTGTTACCGACTTCTAAAGAAGCACTTCATTAAGTAGAAACGAGTGAAAACATCACAGGCATCTCAATCACTCTACAATACTAAATAATAAAATAAAATGGCTGAGTAACAATAAATCAAAGCAATTGTTTATACGTCGTTCAGACAAATTAATTCCAGGAGGTACATTTCAATTAATTAGTAAACTAAGCTTACCTATTTGTCAGCATACACGCGATAGTTCGGAACCAAATACCCCTGTTCACATTCAAACCACTCCATTAACAATACTATTAAATTACTTCTGTAAATTGCTTTACATTAAAGAGGTACAATTTCTTCAAATGTTTGCCACACTCTCCATCTGAACAGAGCAGACACCCGAGCGCTCACGGCGTGGGTAGTCTGTGATTATGTGCAATACCGCCTTAAATTTAAAGGAGACGCGCTTGGATGTGATGTGTTCAAGTACAGAATGAGTTTGAACCAGGAGCTGGATCTTTTTCTCATTCTATTTTAAAATATTTGTCAATTTTTTTGTTTCCTAACATCGCCTCGCTCGTATCTTAGGTTGAGTTTCTTTGTTTACATATTGGCCTACAGTGTGTAGCATTTAATAGTGGATAATTGGTAGCTTGCTCACTGTAGATGTTGAATAATCAGGGTCCCATGTGTAAACGCGTTTGGGAGGGATGGGTAGGAGCGTTCGGCCTCCCGAAGGATGCTCCCTCGCCCCCATGGGACGTAGTCTATTAAACTCTACTTCCTGTACTAATGTCACGGTGACTTCCTAATCTCTTGGCAATTTCGAAAAAGGCCATTTTCATTTTCATTCATGAAAGCTGTATTTCAGAAAGAACCATGTTTCTTCGAGTCGTGGTGAAACAAAGAGGCGTGTTCATCAAGCAGCAATGCTCAGTCAGCGGTGACACCGATTCAGTTGGCTATTTATACCCACACGAGGCACAACCATTCATATCATATTTAACTCAAAAAACGGAAACACAAAAAACTGCAAGATAGAGAGCATAATCAGGAGCAACGCGATGACTCACTGGTCCGATAATCCTCACGAGGAAACATACACAAAATATGCCTTCTCAACATGTGGCATGAGAAACAGGACATTCTGCATTTGATCAATTTGGATGGGAACCGGCCATCCAATAATGTGAGATGATGAAAGGCCACTTGTCTGGTGAGGTAAACTGAAATTGGAATGGTCAAGTGTGTTTGACCATACAACCTCCAGTCATCCTTTCCCACTGTGATTCGTGGCTGTAACCAGCAAGGTTTGACAAATCAAGTTCCTGGGTTAAAGCATCCATGGCCGACACTGACCTCAATAGGAAGGTTCTAGAAGCTACAAAAAAGGCACCAAATGAGGGAATGGAGGGATGAATCAATGAATCCAGGGATATAAGTCACTGAGACTGAGAAAACATTCATCCTTGGAGCAAAGACCCTATACGAGTGAACATCCGACTCGAACATAGCGGGACATTTGCTCAGACGGGTGACACGCTTCACAGAGCTGCCTCTGCACCATTTCAGCGCTCTCTCACATTTCACTGATCCAACCCTCAGCATCACATGACACATCTGGACTCAATCCATCCCTTCCCCGTTTCCCTTTAAGCTGTGCAACTAAACTATTGGTGAACCCTTCATTTAAAAAGTATCTGATTATCAAACATCCACAGCAATGTGCTGTGGAAAAATAAGAGAGGGGAAAAAATGTGTTGACTGCAGTGGGTGTTTGTAGTAGAGATTAAAGTCTCTCATTTACAGACCGCTGATGTGTTGAAAGTAAACACATTTGGAGACAAATCCTTGTAAAACAAGTCCATAAGCAGTTTATGAGCTCCAGATCAGACAAGGGTCCTGCCTCCCTGAAAGGCGATCATGTTATCTGGATCAAGCATGCTCTGCCAGTTGGGCAGAATAATCACTCCAAGCTGTTTCCAATTACGGGCACAGGAACACCACAGGAGAAGGTTCAGGGCAGTGGCACAAACAGATATAGATGCATGGACTTCCATGTGACACAAGACTGACAAGAGTGCACCAAAAATGTCAGCACATAGGCAAATGGATACAATTGCCAAAACAAATTCAAATTCTGTTTGTGTGCGTGTGTGGAGATTTTACACGCACACGCACACTCCTGTCCCCCCCTAAACCACACAATGCTTTGAAGTTGAATGTCCCTGTGGTAATAAAGTGGTTCCCATGTGCCATTCTGGGGTTATTAACTGTGTGGCTGCCGTTATGTGGCCTGTTAGATCGACGTGGTGCACCAGGGCTGGGCCGGGTTAACCCTTTGTGCTGCTTCGCCCACGTGTGTGCATGCAAAGATGGAGGTCATGCATGACAAGAAAAAAGACCCCGCGAATGGCAAAGCAAAGAGACTCGCTGACGAGTTGTATTGGAAGCAATCCTCTTCAAAGAAAAGCGAGTTGGACGGTAAGAGACAAAAGGGAAAGGAGCCCAAGGACACAGCCTCGTTTCGGGGCGTGGAAGCGCACCGAATGTTGCTGAAAGGGATGGCTCTCCCAGGATTCCAGATGTGATCTGACAGTAGAAGGTGTCTGTGATTTGCCTCACATCAAGCTCAGCGCCAGGGCATCACAGGGAGAGTGCCAGTGGTCGGAGAGGAGCCAGGCTGGCGTGATTGGCATGTGCGTGTGTGGGGGAGTGCATGGTCATGTGATTGAGCCCGAGGCGAAAAGGCGAAACGAGAAATGAGAGTGTCGAGTTCTCAGCATGGCGTTTTTGACGTTGTCGCCGTTACCATGGAGACCCCGGAGCAGTGTGCCAACATCGTGTGCTGTGACCATGTGCATGCTGGGATAGTGAGATGATGCGTGGAATCCTGGCAACAGAGAGGAGGAGGATTATCACCAGGCCATTTCATTTGAGCATAAAGAACATCAATGAAGAGAGTTAATTATTCAATTTGAATCATTCTAAACCAGTTAGAATAATCCTGTAAACAAATCTGCATACTATCAATGAATGTTCCAAACAAAGAAAATAAAAATGAATTGGGACATTCTTTGTATGTGTATCGTACCACAACAATCACATTTCTAGTTATTATTATGTTATTAGAAATTGATATTACAGAAGGGCAGCAAAAGAAAATAAATAAACATATACATGTTATTAAAGACGACAATAGTTGAACGTTACAACACAGCCATGCAACAGGCTAACAGTGTAGGCATTCATGAGAAGCAAATGTACCAATGCCATGCATGAGAGCCCCTATAGGAACCTGTCAAAATCACAAACTCAATCATTTTCAAATGACTCTGACACGAGGACAATCACATGGAAGTCCATGCATCCACACAAGCCAACACGCTCACCACATGTGGTGGCCACTGCTTCAGTGTATATATGAGAACTACACAGACCCAGTGTGGTCAATGGAACGGAAGTTGCTATTTTTACCTCTGATGGGAAAAACCGAGGGAGTTGGTTGTTTGTTCGCGTCTCTTCCGTAAACAATCATAACATTTGGATGTGATTAGGAGATTGTTACTGTTTGCTTGCAATCAAAACTAAGAGAATCACATTTGAAGGACCATTTAAGCCCCATCAGAGAGGCTTGTTCCAAGACTAAAAGGAGACCATCAAAAAAGGAATCTTAATTGAAGAGTGAAATTTGTTTAGGCCTACGAAGCCAGTCCTGGTTACAGCATGTACAGCTGCCATGGTACTATGTTTAAACTGATCATATGAACAGATGGCATTATGCTGTACCTAATGTATTCAAGTGTTGTGTATAGGGATCATTTGAATCAGCGAGAGGGACATATAAGGATGCTGAACAGAACATGCGCCCGGATTTCTGTGAGTGTTTGTCATGAGACGGAACAGCAGCACCCTCTGCTGGCTGTTTTAGGGAAGCCCAGGAGTTGCAGTACGTAGGAGCACAGATGGGGAATTATGTCGCCTGCGTCGGAATGGTCTCCTTGGTCTTAAACAGAAACAAAGGGGGGGGGGGAGAAATACCTTCAACTAGGACGCGTAGACGATGTTTGGGCTTGGCCAGGGAGAGCTGAACAGTGGTAGTCAGGGTCAAACCTGGGTCATCTTGAGGGTTCCTCAACGTTTTCCTGAGATGGTCTGTAGATTAGTCTTCAGTGCTGCTGTATCCTCTCTCTCTCTCTCTCTCTCTCTCTCTCTCTCTGCCTCTCTGTCTCTCTCTCTTTGTGTCTCTATCTGTCTGTGTCTCTCTCTGTCTGTGTCTCTCTCTGTCTGTGTCTCTCTCTGTCTCTCTCTCTTTCTGTGTCTCTCTCTCTCTGTCTCTCTCTCTTTCTGTGTCTCTCTCTCTCTGTCTCTCTCTCTGTCTCTCTCTCTCTGTCTGTGTCTCTCTCTCTCTGTCTCTCTCTCTCTCTCTCTCTGTCTGTGTCTCTCTCTCTCTGTCTCTCTCTGTCTGTGTCTCTCTCTGTCTGTGTCTCTCTCTCTCTGTCTCTCTCTGTCTGTGTCTCTCTCTGTCTGTGTCTCTCTCTGTCTGTGTCTCTCTCTGTCTGTGTCTCTCTCTCTCTGTCTCTCTCTCTCTCAAGTTGGTAACCCCAGACCTCTGCTGCTGCATGGCCCAGCAGTCTATCCATCACTCAGAAAAACATATCAAAGCCTTTTTATCCATGCGGAGGAAACCAGATCTTTTCATGGAGAAAGAAATCCATAGTACAGCTGCAGTAGAGTCTTGGGTTGAAAGGACAGGGTTGTTTGATTTCTATCACAGAATTGTGTACCAATACAATTGCTTGATAAAAATAATATTTAAATGGCACGTTATGTTCCTCTATCAGTCTTTGATCCTAGTCTTGGTTAATCCAGTTACAACTGGGCTTCACAAAGTTGCCGCCTGATGTTAATTAAGAAGTAATGCATTACCAAACGAGGATTGCTAGGTTAGCGTATTGAGTGATTACATCCTGTGGAAGTGTACCGTTTACATTTTCAAAAGAGGGTTTATAATCCAGAAGTCTATTGACCATTTCCTGTATATCTAACTCTCTCTCTCGTACAATCTCCCGCCTAATACTGTCCCCACAGGACGAGGGGGTCAAAGATCACCAAAGCTCATTTAGCTTGTGACATGTTAGTTCCTGGGAAAACATGTTGTTAGGAAACATATGTTTCAGTGGCATCAAAGGGAACATACGATGATGCATGCATGCATGACAATGAGGGTTGAGATCAAGATGACCACATTTAAAGGGATAGGATCCTTGAATAATTTACCAAATAAATGAGTAGCATTTTTGATTTTTGGAAAGCAACATCAAAAAGCACATTTAAAAAAGACAGCACACACCGATTTTGTGTTTGTATAAAAGATATTTACTTCAATTATCACACCTAGGGTGCTAGTGAATAATAATAACAATAATAATAAGAACAATAATACATTGTGAGTTTCATACAGTGATATTGCTTCTCCATATTGTATAGGGACTGTCTTACAGTGCTGAGAACAGACTACATGACTTAAAATGACCAAAAATTGAAAGGAACCAGATTAAAGTAAAAAAAACAAAAAAACAACAAACAGGAGAACCAACTGAAGGAGGTTTTCTTATTTTCTTTCTCTGTGAGGGAGGAGTCAACCTCTCTTTGCCAATGATCATGAGGCCTACAACTGCTGAATAGAAAAATAGAACAGCGGACGGCAACCAATTGTACCTCGCTCTCGACTGAGGAGGTGGGGGGTTGCCAATGGCGATAGTGACACAAGGACTCCGCTAAAAGTAGTTTCCACCTGAGCTTTGAGATACACAACTAAACCAGCTGAGATGGTGGGAGGGTTTCTCACTTTCAAAGCAGTCAGTAAAAAAGAAAAGGTTACGCACACCTAAATAAAAGAAAGAATTGCAGCCCTTAAAACTGCGAGAAACTCGTTCAACACAAAAACACACGCGACATTTTAAGAGTGCCTGAAACCCCCCCACTGGACAATGTTTCTCATTTGCCCACGTTAAATCCATGATTTAAAATGACGTGTCTGAAGAAATGTGAATTATTCTGAAACTCTTAGGTTAGAAGTGCCACTTGCGTTGAAAAAGACACTTTTTTTGGTTGAAGGGATTTTTCTTTTCGTAACATTGTTAACTTCAATGTGAAGTCTGGTTAACACAAATCACACAACCTTCATGACGAATCGCACAAATAAAAATTTATATGGAAGCTATATCTGTACAACGAAGGTCTCTGAGCACACTGGCATAGGCCAAAAAGAGCTCAGCAATAAACTTATTATTCAAGGGACAAAAAATGGTATTTCCACCTGTGAAAAAGGAATTTACTAATATTTGGTATAAAATCTTCTCTTATCCATTTAAAAAGCAAAAAGTAAATCATGTTAGTCTCAATTATTTCCGAAAATCTACAGTGTCTATTGTAACAGGCATTCTCAAGTTCTGATACTGATATGACAGTTTGTAACCTATGTATATTTAGATACTTTATACACAGAAAGGAAAGGGAACCAAACAGCAATTTAACATGTACAGTAGATCCAACAAACTCAAAATCAGATGTGTGACTGAGAACAGGGCTGGAGACTTCTGGCACTTATCAGGTTGACTGAGGGTGGGGAAAATGAAACCATCCTCATCCCTCTCCTAACACTCTCTCACACACACACACACACAGTCAAAATTCCCTTAGGCTTGACAAAGTAGTGTACCAAATTCGAAATCATCTGCTGAAAAATATACCTCTTGCGAAGGTTGCTTATAAACCTGGTAGAAGAGTAGTAAAGGTGAGGAGCCTTCTCTTGGCAGGTATAGCTAGCTTTGTTCTTTATGGAGTCATCGTCTAGGACAGCCTGACAACAAAGATCACTGATTCTGACAAAGTACCAAGTCGGGTATGGCCAAACAAAGTTAGAAACAATCTTGTGTTTGTCAAATTTGAGAATGGTTCCTAAAATGTGTGACTATGAATGAGTAATGGAGACACTGAGCAGAGTTGAAGCTACCTGACATGGCGTGGCCACACCACAGGGCGTCGTTCTGCTCTTACATCACTGAACACACCACTAGATCCAGTAGCAGCAAGGGGTTGTGGGAGACGGAGTTCAGGCAACCTTCACTGACTGCTCAAAATCACACTCAGATGCAGTTCATGAATCACTGAGCTGATTTCTAACTCACTTTTGAGAAACTTCACTACGTATGAAGAGAAATGCCGTAAGACAACCCACCTCAACCTCAAGTCAACCTTTGCCATGATCATGACTAATTCAGCTGACAATGCCAAATGTCTGATCTCCTCAATCACCTGTCTGATCTCCCCAATAACCCAAACAAATTGACAATCCCTGACCGACTTCCGAGACTTGATAAAAAAAAAAAAGAACATAAAATGTTCAATTCAATCTTCACTTTAAACTGGAAGGCAAACCAATGAAAGGAAAAAATCCAAATTTTCATCAAACTTTTGGCAAACATTGTCAAAAACCTTTTGTGACACTACTCGTGACTTTTGACACTAGAAAAACAAAATCAAAAAAGGCAAAATGAGTGTAAAAACACAAAGAGAATGGGGCTCGATATGTGTCATCATACGATACAAGAATCAAGGCATTGGTCTTCATTTGTACGGTGATAAACGTTGGTTTTACAAATAACTTAAGGAAAAAAATGAAATGATTTGAGGGTCATACGAGAAATGTGAATCCGTGATACACAAACACCATGAGACAAGCGCTGTCTAATGCTAATCGTTCTGCAGGTAACCAAGTACCATTGCAGAAGTGTGAGGTTTTCATAATTCTGACAAGGGAAAAACAGAGCTAGATAAACCCACTCCACAGAGAACTACCAATACTTCGACAGTAATAAACATAAAACAAAACCCATAGTAATGCTTAACAACTTGCTATAAGGATATAATTAATCTGTACAATTTTATATGACAGTGTATATAATATTGATAGCAATCTGCTAAATTCTATAGAAAAATATTTGCAAAGGGCAAATTCCTGAAATTCATCCAAAAGAATCACACGGATTCCGCAACAAATTGTACACTGTTTGACTGAACACCAGACTCCACCAAAAAATCCTGGGTTTTTTCTTATTAACAACAGAAAACACACAAGGGAACAGAAGCACAAAAACGGCACAAACATGCAAAATGCCCTTTGTATAAACCAGTGTAGCTTTGGGTGCTTGCTCCAGGACTTGTCTGTGAAATCCTGTCCCCTAGTTCTTCATGATATCTTACCCGTTCTTTTCAGAAAACTACAGACAACTTTGTAGCTATTAAAAAAAAATTAAATAAAAAAAACTGACCAACACTAAAGATAACCTTTCCCTGTCAATGGCAGAAATATACATGCCGTATGAATAAGAGCAAAGAATATAGGATCGATCTCAACCTGTTTAACGCAGTACATCATTTTATAAACACAGGCTGTTCTTTATGACCTTTACTTGAACAGGTGCTAGACAGTACTAGGAACTGTCAGACATGTTTAAGCCTGATTTGGTCCTTTTGTTAGACTGGGTATCGCTTCTGTGGGATATTACGTCTTGACTAGTCTGGTTTTTCCCATACTACTGTTGCCTCAAGTAACGAGTCTTGCTGTGGAATCCCATATCAGAAAAACAGAGTCCAACAACCTAATGTCATATGTGAAGCACACCTACAGTATAACGTGGACAATGACCAATGTTCGGTGTGAAATTAACCTATTGCATGGGGACAATGAGGTGGGGGAGACGGTCACATGACTACATCCAATGACACAGGGACAATTCGATAATGGGGGAAATGGTACAAACTCATTCAATCACTTTGGTTTCTACTTCTAGCAGGGTGACTTTCTTTAGCTCAGAGTGCACAACCCCCCCTTTAATTGAACGATACACCAACACAAAACAAATTGACCTATGAAAAGGGAATAAAAGATGGTTGATGGTGCTCGATCATGAAGAGATTTCTCTTTGTGTTTTAAAAATGCCTTCCACAATTCCATCATACTGTAACAACAAAAAGGAGAAGGGAACGCCCCGCCACGCACGGAAGTTCATATCTGGGGCGTTGAACGGACTGTATTGGCATCACCTCTTGAGCATTTTCCTGACAAAAGGCGCGGCAGACTAAAACCTTCGGGAGTGGCGGACTGAAACGACACCTCATGTGGCTTCCATGTAATGACTGCACACAGGTCTCGCAAGAGGAGATATACATTAAAATGAAGATGGGATGGACGCGAGACCACAGTCCAAAAGACCGAGACAGCTTTACTGCATTCAATTATTATGGGCGAAAAGAAAAACGTTACAATATCGATACTTGGATCATTTAAGGCAAAGGCACTCCTATAGGAATAAGAGGTGGTCTTGAGATTAAAAACTCACCGACCAATAAGTGCTAAACTGACAAGTCAGCTTAATGATGCTGAATTATATAAGCCTTTTTTGAAAGGTAGTATTTTGGGGTAGTAAATTTAAGTTTCACTTGTCAAAACAATTACTTAAACAAAACCTGTTATGCTTAAACAGAACAGTTGCAGAACTTGTGCTTTTATGTGATTAACAATTGTAATGATCTAATTTGACCATCCATTTCGGTACAAAATCGGGACCAGCTAAATGTGACTGCTGTGGCTTTGCCAAGCTGGCAATGTGGCACTTGCGGGAGCTTGGTTTGAAACCAGGCCGGTATGCAGTGGTTTCTGGTACTGTGCCTACTCCACTGCCCTCCAGAAGGGATTTAATCCCTCCAAGCCTTGCTGGAGGAGGAGCAGTCGAATGGCAGGCATCGTCGATCCAGAAAACCAGGCAAACTATCATGGCTCCCATGGGCTACCATTTATTGTGCAGCAAATTTGCAAGAACATCTACTTCTGCTATTTGCCAATAATCTCTTAGTTACATGATCTCTAAAGGACAGAATAGGTTATATGGGGCATGCAGTTACTTTGACCCCTTTTTAAGGGTTTTGGTCAGTAGTGCTTTGTGCTTTCAACACCATAACTGTTATTGTTAAGAGAAAAGCCCCAGAATAAATTTACAGTGCCAAATATATTTGAAGTTAATTGCATTAGAAATTTGCATCAGGTCAAAAATCTTACAATATTCTTATGTTGTAGTCACGCCGTTACAGTTTCAATACATTTAGAAAAATCTAATATCAAAGTGATTCCATGGAAATGAACAAATATATATGAAATATGTTCTTCCTTTTGGAGGTGCATGGAAGTTTATAGCTTATGTTTTCAAATAACTAGCTAGCCTTGTGCAGTCACATGTTGCCCATTTCAGTCAAGGTAAACAACCTAACACACGCCGGGTCCCAGTTGCGTCACGTTTACACTTGTCAGCTGCGACCATCAGCTCAATAAATCGCTCTGTTGGTCGGTCCACAAAAAATAGCCGCAGCTATTGTAAATTTGCGCTTGTTTTACAGTACGATCCTATCATTACTTATTCACAATATTGAAATGTGACATTATTGCATAAAGGTGAATACTGTTATAAGGGGTGATTCTGAGGTGATGCCAATAGGAAGTCCCAAGCCTGCAGATGCTATCTCACGGATGCTACCTCACCAATAACAGTCTCTGGTTCCAACATCCCTGTAGTGCCAGGTGTGAACTTAAAAAGTAGGTTAAAAACTGTGACAATATTGGCTTGCTATCACTGATGCTTGCAAATGTGATCTATACTCCTGGAAAAGACATACAAGTTATGTAAGAAAAATAAAAACAAATCTAAATAATAAACGGTGAATGCACCATGACGCAATCCTTTTTAACATGTCATTACATTGCTCTCGTTTCAGATAAAACCATATTAATGACACTGTCAAAACATCTTCAAAGATCACTAATATACATGTATGACAACTACATCTCGTACGCATAACCCAATACTGCCGGCAGTCTATCAGTCTATAAAACAAAACATTATTGTAACACAACCCCCTTATAGTCCCTTCCATACAACAATATCATAAAAAAACAGATATTAAAATAAGACGTATAAATGTGAAATACAGCACCTATAAATAAGCAGAACCAAAAAAAAAAGAACAAAAAAAAAGAATCTATGTTGAAGATATCTACTGTGAGTCCTTTTAATATATGGCAATACAGTGGCCCTACTGTATTGTGAGACTGCTACGCCAAAAGCCATAACTGAGAAAACCAGCTGAAACGAGAGAACGGTACGTATGTACAAATCAAAGCCACGCAGACTTAGAAAAAACACACAGACACACTCACGCAAGGGGGGGCGGAGCGCGGCGGAGCGGGGCAAGTCCGAGCTCACGCCGTGACAACCCCCCCCCCCCCCTCCTTATGGGTACGTGCATACAAAATTGAATTGCGCACGCGCCGCCGACGTGCGCTTTCATTTTTTGTTTGTTGTCGTTTTACACGTGTGCGTGCGTTTGACGTACACACATATACAAACACACGGGGAAGAGGCAGTGGGAAGCAGGCACTGTGAGCTTGTGGCATAGGAGGAGAGGAAAGAGAGGAGGAGAGGTGGTGGTGGTGGGGGGGGGGGGGGGTTGGGCTGTGTGCAGGGGAGGGTCGACTATGCTAATATGTCTTGGGTGGGATAGGGGAGGTGGGGCTGTATAAAACTATTCTCTTGGTTTCTTCCATTGACCCGTGTCAAGTGATCTTCCTTTTCCTCTGAGATATATTCCCCCCCCCCCCCCCCCCTTGTCACACAAGGTAGTCACGGAAGCTTGCAAATGATGACTGCTCGGAGATGCCGCACCAGTACTTTGGATGTTAGTTTTGGTACCGATCGTTCATGTCAGGATCGAACATTGTACTAATATTGCTTGGCACAGTTTGGTACACTTGATCTCTTGACATCGAAGCGACGCAAAATGGCCGCACCAGGAGAATATATGTCAGAGGGCTTTAACGGAGTGACGTTTGATAGGCTTGTCCGTGGTCAGTCCCATCTTGCCTGTGGACGCCCAGAGCGAGGTCATCTGTCGGCCTCCATCTCAGTGCGCCGCACACAAGGACTCCTGGGATCCCTTCAGACTTCCTCGCTTTTCTTGTCTTTTGTTTTTACAATGTACATATATACACACAACTGCCGGTAAAGAGTGGAGAGATAGAGAGCCTGAAGCTTGGAATATACAGTAAAGTGAGCTGTGCATCTCCTGGCTTTTTCACCCAATGAAACGCAAGCCTCTCCTCCGAGGGCCAGTCTGTGAAGCGCAGTGGCCATCGGCTCCACTGCCCGCCCCCAGTTCTGAGGTCTCAATAGTGTGGTTTATGTGGTTAAAGAGGTTAAAAAGCAGATTCTGTTATTTTCTTTTCAAAAATATCTTGACTGAACACGAGTTCTCTTTTTTCCACAAACTTGTATACCTTTGTTTTTTGTCTTTGTCTTTTTTTTTTTTTTTCTCAAACCTGATTTTGGCCTAAAATGGAGTGTATTAAACAAACACTGCTGGAGTCACCAAAATGGCGTCTCCAGAAGTCAGTTAAAGCTATGAAAGAAATGTGCACTACTTTTCAAAGAGCTTCTAGATCACTCACGAGAAAACACTAAGTCAGCTACCACAAATTTTTTCAGATTTTTACCTTTTTCCCGACATGACCGTTGCATCTCTATGGTGAACGCAGAAAATTGTGAATTAAAGTGATATTTCTTCACCATTTTTCTCAAACAACTGATAATTAGTATTTTCACTTTTTTCCAAATATTCAGGAATCAAAACTAGCATTGTTTAGAGTCGACCGACTGTGCAATCTCTTAGTGGCAACCAAATTGCTATAAAAGGTGATGTTTTTTTCTTTCCCATAGGAGAAAAGAATTTGAGAAAAAAAAGTAGATTCCTTGTAGTTCATAGCGTATTAAGAGTTCCATCACCATTAGATGGTGACTTTTGGGGCTCAGAAGGGAAGGTTGGGTTCAACGTACGTTCCTCTGTCTTGCAAGCGCTAGTTCCTGAGCGCTTGGCTTTTTGATGCAACTTCTCTCGGACAGTCCTTACAGAAGACGTCAAACAACTGCAATGGAGTAGAACCCCATAGAAAACAGGGAAAAAAAGGGTGAGGAACATTGTAACAGTTTAGTCTGCTTGATGTGGTGAAAACTCACTGAGCGAACAAGGTTAAAAAAACTTTGAGGTGGCGATAAATCTCTCAAAGGGAAACACACACAAACACACACGCACACACACACAAACACAAATAAAACACAAAATTGCTTTTCTAGACAGTTTTCTCCTGTGAAGTGCCGCTTCTTTGTGAGTAGCGCATTCTCTCTCGTCTCTTTCGCACCTTTGGCCGGTGGTGTTCAGGCCCTGTGGCCAGCAGGGCTGTCTTAAGTGCTTTTGATTAATCCGAAACAAAACCAGGTTGTTGTCGTCGGTTTGTTTCAACTCCCCCCAAAAATCTTGACACCCTCTTTGATATGAAAAAAGTCTTAAAAGACGCCAGTTCTCATCTGGCAGCGCTGCACCAGGCTTGGCCTTGGACTGTGCAGTCAGGGCACTAGAAAAATAGCAACTCTTTCTTCCCAGGTGTATGGGCTGTGAGGGCCTGTATTAGAACTCCCATTCATGGGGCTCATCTTTGCTGGCGGCCTTCTCCAGGCGGTGGATGATATTATTCAGGTTGGCCGCTTTCTTCTTGCGCAGGCTGCTGTCTCGGGGATTGCGGGCGGCGGCGGAGACATGGCCGCCGTCCGGGAAGCTGAACAGGCTGTCCAGGGCGCCGCCCTTGTGGTGGCCGCTGGTACCTGCGGCGCCGGCCGCGCCGCCGTCGTCTCTGTGGTCGGGCCCGCCCTCCCCCTCGGAGGCTCCTCCCCCACCGCCGCCCCCCGCGTGCTCCGGGCCGGGGCGGCCCTCCACCGTGCCGTCCGACTCCGTACCGTCGCAGCTGTCGCCCTCGCTGGCCTTGCCCGCCCTGGTGGACGGAGAGCCGCCCTCGCCGGCCGCCGCCTGGATCTCCTCGATGAACAGCTCCCGTCGGATGCGAGACCTGCCGGCGGAAAAAAATGGGCACCGTTAACGACCAGCCTGGTGACGTGGGGATACAGTCGATTCACCATCGACCGCAAATAATAACAAAATCAACAACGGAATCGAGAAAAAGCCAATCTCCTCCGCGTACCTGTAGTTGTGGAACCAGTTGATGACGGTGCTGGTCTTGAGGTTGAGCTGGGAAGCGAGCTCCTCGATGGTCTTGGGGGAGGGGTATGGCTTCTGCTGGTAGGCCCTCTTCAGCGCCTCCTTCTCCTCGGGGGCCAGCACCACGCGGGGCTTCTTCAGGTGCTGCTGGGGCGGCTGCTGCTGCTGCGGCTGCTGCTGGGGGTGGAGGTGGGCCCCGTGCTGGGGGCTGCCGCCCTGGCTGAAGTCGCCCCCCGACAGGCCCCCGTCGCCGCCCTGGCTCTCGCTCACCGAGCTGTGGCGCCGTTTCATGTAGGCTGAGGAGAGAGGCGGGGACAGGAGGAGGAAGGGTTGACTGCGACTGCCGCTTCAAAGTTGAGGGGATGCGGTTGTAAGGGGTTCTCGTTTCAAGTTTTTAAGGAGTTTATTGGGGATTTTGAGACAAACATTCGACCAAACGGTTCCCTCACAGACGAACAGACGGCGGGACAGCTTGTCTGCTACTATCAAATAACACAAGAACATCTACAGGGCATTAGCTCTATGCAAATATTCAGCCATATGAATGGCTTTGCATGCTACCCTGAGAAGCCATCCGTGTGTAGAGCAGCCAACCAGCTCTCTGAGAGGGACCCCCCAGCAGGTGGCAGTATGATCTCAGGCATGGTTTATTCAGCGGCAGCATTCTCGCAGAGGGTGGTGAGGTTAACGTGCAGAACAATGAGTGGCACA